>NC_081379.1:39051206-39151206 GCF_030684315.1 Stegostoma tigrinum
TATTTATGAAAAAAAAACAAACTTGATTCAAATTTACAAGCTGTCAGGATGAAGGTCGGAAACTAAATCTCATTCTTGACTCAGCTGAGAGGATACATGTTAGCTCAATGCAGAGTGATCTACTGTCAGACTTTTATTATTACATCGCATTTCACCAAATCAACTTCAAAACCAGGGCACAGACACAGAGAGCCACAAGCCACTTCAAAGGGATCTGACAGTCTTTATTTACTTATTCATTTTGTGGGATGTGGGCATCGCTGGCGGGGCCAGCATTTCTTGCCCATCCCTAGTTGCCTCTTGAGAAGGTGGGAGTGAGCTTCCTTCTTGAACCGCTGCAGTCCACCTGCTGTTGTTGACTCGCAAAGCCATCATGGAGAGAATTCCAGGATTTCGAACCAGCGACGGTAAAGGAATGGCGATATATTTCTAAGTCAGGATGGTGAGTGGTTTGGAGGGCAACTTGAAGGTGGTGGTGTTCCCATGTGTCTGCCACCCTTGTCCTTCCAAATGGAAGTGGTCGTATGTTTGAAGGGGCTATCTGATGATCTTTGGTGAATTTCTTTGATGTATCTTGTAGACAGTACACACTTCTGCTCCTGAGCGTCGGTGGTGAAGGGAGTGGACGCTTGTGGATGTAGTGCCAGTCAAATGGGCTGCTTTGTCCTGGATGGTGTCGAGCTTCTTGACTATTGTTGGGCTGCGCTCATCCAGGCAAGTGGGGAGTATTCCATCACACTCCCGACTTGTGCCTTGTAGATGGTGGACTAGGCTTTAGAGAGTTATGAAGTGAGTTAATCGCTGCCGTATTCCTAAACTCTAACCTGTTCTTGTAACCACTGTACTGATGTGGTGAGCTCAGTTGAGTTTCTGGTCAATGATAACTCTCAGGATGTTGATAGTGGAGGATTCAGTGATGGTCACACCATTGAATGTCAAGGGGCAATGCGTAGATTGTCTCTTATTGGTGATGGTCATAGCCTGGTAATTGTGTGGTGCAAATGGTACGTGTCACTTGTCAGCCCAGATATTTGATACTGCCCAGATCTTGTTGCATTTGGACATGGACTGCTTCAATATTTGAGGACTCCTACCGACCTTCCTGCAAAAATGCCATCCCCTATTCCCAATTCCTTCGCCTCTGCCGTATCTGCTCCCAGGATGAGGCATTCCACTCCTGAACATCCCAGACGTCCTCGTTTCTCAAGGACCGCAACTTCCTCTTCACAGTGGTCGAGAACACCCTTGACTGTGTCTCCCACACTTCCCGCAACTCGTCCCTCACACCCGGTCCCCACAATAACAGCCAAAACAGAATCCCCCTTGTCCTCACGTACCACTCCACCAACCTCTGGATACAACGCATCACCCTCCGACACTTCCGCCATCTGCAATCCGACCCCACCACCAAAGACATTTTTCCATCCCCACCCTGATCTGCTTTCTGGAGGGACCACTCTCTCCAGGACTCCCTCGTCCGCTCCACAATCCCCTCCAGCCCCACCACACCTGGCACTTTTCCCTACAACCGCAGGAAGTGCTACACCTGCTCCTGCATCTCCCCCCTCACTCCATCCCAGGCTCCAAGAAGACATTCCACATTAAACAGATGTTCACCTGCACATCTGCTAATGTGGTATACTGTATCCACTGTTCCTGTTGTGGCCTCCTCTACATCAGGGAAACCAAGCGGAGGTTTGGGGACCGCTTTGCAGAACACCTACACTCATTTCGCACTAAACACCTCCCAGTTACGAACCATTTCAACTCTCCCACCCATTCCTTAGATGACATGTCCATCCTGGGCCTCCTGCAGTGCCACAATGATGCCACTCAAAGGTTGCAGGAACAGCACCTCATATTTCACTTGGGAACCCTGCAGCCCAATGGACTTCAAAGCTTCAAAATCTCCCCTCCACCTACCGCTTCCCAAAACCAGCCCAGCTTGTCCCACCCATTAACCTGTCCTTCCTCCCATCTATCCCCTCCTCCCACCTCAAGCCCCACCCCCATCTCCTACCTATTAACCTCATCCTGCCCCCGTGACCTGTCCATCCTCACTGGACTGACCTATCCTCTCCCTAAGTGCCCACCTACACTAACCTTTACTGGCTCCATCCCCGCCACTTTGACCTGTCTGTCACCTCTCTACCTATCTTCTCCTCTATCCATCTTCTATCTGCCTCCCCCTCTCTCCCTATTTATTTCAGAATCCCCTTCCCCACCCCCATTTCTGAAGAAGGCTCTAGGCCCGAAACATCAGCCTTCCTGCTCCTCTGATGCTGTGTTCATCCAGCTCTACACCTTGTTATCTCACCCATTGATTCCAGTTTTGCTAGCAGTATCACTGATCGAGCTGGTTGGGTCTTAAAGGACATAGCTGGTAGACTGACATAACAAGGTGTAGAGCTGAATGAACTCTACACCTTTTTCCTCATCTCTCTTTTGCTTCTTTTGCCGATCGCCTTCAACCTGTGAGCCCCTCTCTATCTAATCTGTCCAGGTCTCTCATGATTTTGACTGTCTCGAGCAAACATCCTCTCAACTTCCTCTTCCTCAAGCAGGGCAGGCCCGACATCATACTGAAGTCCCAAATCCCAGGATGCATTTTCCTGAGTCTTTCTGCACCAGTGCCTTTACGTCTTTGTGGCAACTGGGCACATCATGTCAAAATATGAATTATTATCCTGACCACCCTTACCAACACTCACTGTATGGGAAACACTGACGTTTAATGCACAGGTGCAGCGAGCCATTGGCAAGGCAAGTAGTCTATCGGTTGAAGTAGCTAGGAAACTGCTTTGCAAGAACAAGGAAGCCCAATGACGATTACACTGGGTGAGACTACACCTGGAATACTGGGGGCAGTTCTGGTCTCCTTTATTTAAGGTAGGATGTACCTGCTTTGGAGCTGGGACAGGAAAGGTCCATTAGATCAGTTCCTGGGATGCCAGGGATGACCTGTAATGTGAGGCTGAGTGAACAAGACCTATATTCTCTGAAATTTAGAAAAATGAAAGAAGACCTCATTGAAACTTAACATATTCAGAAGGTACTTGGTAGGATAGACACTGAAAGGAAATTCCTATGTTCCCTCTAATTTTGTTTTCTTCCACTGAAAATAGAAATCAACACTGACCAGTGTACACAGACCCTACTGTGTGTGTGTGTGTGTGTCTGTCTGTGTGTGAGTGTGTGTCTGTCTGTGTGTGTCTGTGTGTGTGTGTGTGTGTGTGTGTCTGTGTGTGTGTGTGTGTGTGTCTGTGTGTGTCTGTCTGTCTGTGTGTGAGTGTGTGTCTGTCTGTGTGTGTCTGTGTGTGTGTGTGTGTGTGTGTGTGTGTGTCTGTGTGTGTGTCTGTGTGTGAGTGTGAGTGAGTGCATGTTCATGGCTATGCGGGAGAAGTTAGCAAGGGGTAAATTTTAAGTTATCTAAATTAGAAACCCTGTTCCTGTTAAAGAGTGTTACAATAATTAGTTACTTTTTATTGTTACTGAGAAAACCTAGGCTTGTTTGCTTTTATTCTGGGGGGCAATGAGTCAGAGGAAAATTATAAATTGTAGCAGTTCCATCAAGTCACCACATCTGTTGTGAATTTGAGAATACTGGGGCTTTGTTTCCAGTGCAAAGGGTCATGACGTTGACAAAGAAGTTCATGAGATACACATGCTTTGTTTTTGGAGTCAAAGCTCTTGGCGCTGGAATTTCCTCTCTGCCCCTTTCTTCCTTTAAGACCAACCATTTACAGCGGCCCTAATATCTCCTACTTTGACCTCATGTCTGTCTTTTAAAAATTCATGCTCCTCTCAGGCTTATTGTGGGAGGCACTACATCAAGGTGCACGTTGTTGTTGTGATGGATAAGTGCTCTCTGAGGGTATTAAGAAACTTAGCTTTTTTGGTACATATCGGCATATCCCCAGCTGCCAATGTACATCTAGAAAATGGCCCTATTGATGTCTGGCTCCTGTTGGCCATACAAATACACACCAATAGGTGGTCATTGGATTTGTGGTTATTTACAATTCAGGACCTGTACAGAGGTTTGGACTCGACTCCCCTTCAGAGATTCCTTCACTACACCCTCACACTGCAAAACTGTTCAGTCTGCTGTTGTTTACAGCCTGCAACAGATTCATCAATCAGCTTCAGTCAGAGTACATATTAGAATTGAGGGCTTAATGAAAGAGAAAGCTTGCCAAACTTGATTTAAAAAATCAAAGTGCGTTAGCGGACTTGAAATTATATTAGCATGGTTTCGTGTGTCCCAATTCGGGCTGAATCTGATTGAATTATTGATCAGAGGGTAAGGTCATCTGTCTTAGAGCCCACTAAAAGAGATTTCAAAATCTCTTTTGAGTTGTAATAAATCTGGAAACTCCAGTCTGTTAAAAAAGCACCTTACAGCAGGTGCCCTAACACCAGGACATCACTGCAAATGACTTGAAACATGTAAATCATTCTGATGGCCTCTTCATGCCACATACCAGCCAGTAGAACTCATGCCATTGACCCAGGAAGTTGCCCTCATGTGAATGCAATTGATCCCATGGCATTATTTAAGGCATTATGTAGGAATTTTCTGTGGCTTCCCCATCCTCAATATTTACCCTTCCAACCCACATCACTTAAAAACACAAGTCCATCTGCCATTTTCTCACTAGCTTATTGGAACTGCTGGGCACAAATTTGTTGGCATATTTCTCACCTTGCAATAGTTGTGAAACTTCCAAAGTATTTGGGACATTTCTGAATGTAGAGGCAGACAGGCAGATAGATAGAATGATAGATGGATAGAGAGAGAGAGATAAAGAGATAGACAGATACCACAAATCCATTGTCGATAATCCACATGGTTCACTAATGTTCTTTAGGGATGGAAACTTCATCCTTACCTGGTCTGACCTACATGTGACTCCAGCCCCACGGCAATGTAGTTGACTCTTAACTGCCCTCTGGGCACTTAGGGATAGGCAATAAATGCTGCCTAGCCAACGATGCCCTCATCCTATGAATGAATCAAGAAAAAGATATATAGATAGGAGACAGGTAGAGAGATAGATCAATAAGAGAGATAGTTAGATAGGGTGATAGATAGAGAGATAGAATTTAATGAACAAGCAGATGGTCCTCTGAGGTACCCTGTAATGTAGCTATGATGTAATTGTGGCCTCAGTGGTCATGTAAGAGAGACTCTGCTAGATGGTTGGAACTAGGACAGCTTTGGGCAGAGCTGCCTGCCTCAAGAACTTTTGTCTATAGTGTTAGAAAACACTGTACGAAGAAACACCTTGAGGTATGGCCTGAGCTTGTCTGAAGAACAAATGAAGCCCTAGTGAAATACAGTGGCAGAGATGGAGATACAAATCCAGAGAAGATGGTATTACCTCAGAAGAGTCACAAGGCAAGTGTTCTGAAAAGATTTCCCAAACACTGCAAGTTGACAACTTCCCAGAAGTGAGGGAAGTAAGGTATCCTATGATTTAGTAGCATGTCTATGGCCAGCTGAGCACTCTCTACTTCTGCCATAGGCTTTCAGTGGTATTGAACGGCCAATGGATGCAGGCACATTAATGGGAGTTGTAAAAGATGCACCTCCACAGGTACAGAATAGCCTCAGCTCAAAGAGCAATAGCTCCATAACATCACTTTCTCATACGCAGTTGTAAATGATCTCCTTTTCACACAGATATTGATGGAAGCTCCACAGATTTCCTGTCTGTCCTAGCAGTGTTCAATGCCTGTTTTAGCTCCAAGAAGTATCTTATGAATAAACATGGCCAGTTCAGCCAGCAGTCCTAAAAGCCAGAGGATTAGCAAACTCAGTCATTGATGCTTTATGTCGATTGGCCAGTTTATACAGTTAAGGTGTATTAAAGGATGATCTTACTCATAATGCGATAGTGGTCGGTGTCTTCAGTGACAAACTCTCTGAATTTTTTTGCAGTCTCAAGAAGGCTTAAGATTAGAGCAGGCAGTCCGCACACAAGGAAGGCCAAGCAAAGAATGCAAAACGGGAATGTGGTTCAGGGAAACTCCAAGCCCGTCATCTTTCACGACCCAAGGATGTCCATCCCACCCATCAGAAAGGGCTCAAGAGCCAGGAGAAGGTGGCAAGTGCCATTTTGCATTGTTGGCTTTACGGTGTAAGATGGCAACATCGAAGACAAGTTGGCTCAGCACAAGGTGGTCTATACATTCACTGAGTGAGAGACCTGTGAGCTGACACCATTTTCTGGGTTCATTGAGGCCCTGAAAAACTGGAAAGTAGCCCCGAGAATTATACAGTAGCCCTTGAGAAATCACGAAAGGAGGACTTGAAAAAAATATTTTGATATAAAGCCAACTTCAAAGAAACAGAACTAACTGCATGATATGAACGACCAACTTACATGTGACTGTCTGACAAAACCAAATTTGTAGACTACATCATACTGAAACCTCAGTTTTCAATGGGCTTCATAAATATAGGCATTGAGTAAAACAATAAAGAAGTTTTATTAATCTTACTTAATGCAGTTTGAGCCCACTGTGACTATGATTTTTTTAATATTTGTTCATGGAATACAAGTGTCAGTGGATGGGCCAACATCTATTGTCCATCCTTACCCCTCTAGAAAAGTGGTATTAAGCTACCTTCTTGAATCTCAGCAGTCCGTGAGGTGTGTCGGTAGACCACAGTGATATCAGGAAAGAAGTTTAGGATTAGGATCTTGTCGATGATAGGCACTGCTGCCAGGGTTAAAGGAATGGATGTTGAAGTTGGTGGATGGGTAGCTATCAAGCAGGCTGCTTTGTCCTGGTTGGTGTCAAGCTCCTTGAGTATTGTTGGGGCTGCACTCATCCAGGCAAGTGGGGAGTATTCCATCACACTCCTGACTTGTGCCTTGTGGATTGTGGACAGGCTTTAGGGAGTCAGGAAGTGAGATACTTGCTGCAGTATTCCTAGCTTCTGACCTGGTCTTGTGGCCATGGTACCTAAATGACTAATCCAGTTCAGTTCTGGTCAACGGTAATCCCCAGGATGTTGATTGACAGGAATTCAGTGATAGTAAGGCCATTGAACATGAAAAGAGTAACGGTTAGGTTCTGTCTTCAATGCCTGACACTTGTGTGCAATGAATGTTATTTGCCACTTATCAGCCCAAGCATGGATACTGTTGCAGCATTTGAATGTTGGATGCTCAGTATCTGAGGAGTTGCGAATGGTGCTGAACATCATGCAATCATCAGTGAACATTCCCTCTTCTGACTTTATGATGGAGGGAAGGTCATTGACGAAGCAGCTGAAGCTGTTAGGGCCTAGGACACTGCCCTGAGGAACATGGGGAAGGCTAAACAGAGGGCTTGATGGTGGGTCTGCTCCTGTGCCTGGCCACACTGGTTATCTACAGGTCCAGGCAGTGGAAGGGGCATAGCCACTATCTGCCTATCCTTCTTCCATTGCTACACATGTGCCCAGGTATCATTAGAGAGGGAGTATAAAGTGTCTACCAATATTCTCAATGCATTTAGAGACAGGTGGGCACCTGGGGTGGGGGGGCGTGTTGATATAGTGCTTTATCTGCTCTTCCAACTCTGTTTTAATTTGGCCCGCTCCCCAATTCCCTCATCCTCAGTGGTCTGCATTTCCCTTCATGGGTTTTGCATGTAAATTTATCAGTTGGAAAACATGAGCAATTTACCGGTGGTGGTGGTTGATAGATGAAATGACAAAGCCACGGGTGATTTGGTGATGGGGAGAAATGAATACCCTGAGGACCTCGTGCCGAGATGTCCTGGAGACGCGATGAATGGCCTCCAACCACACCAACCATTTTCCTTTGTGCCAGAGTATGACTCCAACCAGCAGAGAGCTTGTCTCCTGATTTCTATTGAATTCAGTTCCGATAGGGTTCCTTGATGTAATGGACAGTCAAGTGCAGCTTTGATGTTGACTCTGGGTGACAGAAAGATAGGAAGATCTTGCAGAGAGTTCAGGAGAAATTTACAGAGTGGGACCACGGATGAGTGAGAGGTTACAGTTGCTCTCCTAAGGAGCTAAGAAGTCCAAGTGGATTTGAATGGGGATGTATAAAATAATGAAGGCTTTGGATTGAATAGTTAGAGCTGTTTTCAATTGTGGAGGGATTGATAATCAAATGGCCCAGATTTATTCGAGTTTACTCTGATTGGCAGAAGGACCAGAGGTGAGAACCAAAGAATAGTTCAGATTTTGAGCGCATTCCCTCCCTGATATTGTGGCGGATACTAGTTTGAAAGGAAATAGGACTAATGCTTAGAGAGAAAAAGAAAGGAAAGCACAGGGGAGTGGGGGCAGGGGCAGTTACTTCAAAAGAACGGGCGTAGATCTGATGGGCTGAACGTCCTCCTATCTATTCTATAGGAGCCAAAGCAAATCACCAAAGTGCTCACAGGAACCTGTCAAGGGATCAAAGGTGAGGGGCCTGGGCAAGGTTAAGGAGCAAGGAGAAGCAGGAGTAACACCAGGCCCACATTTCTCTCCCTGGCTCCTCTAAAGCAGGCACTGGAGAGAATTTTTTTTCCCTTTAATCATTAATGGGATGAAGATGTCACCAGCTAGCGGCATTTATTGTCCATCCCTAATTGCCCAAATGGAAGCTCAAAGTTAACCACATTGCTGTGGGTCTGGAGTCACATGTAGGCCAGACCAGGTTAAGGATGGCAGTTTCCTTCCCTACAGGGCATTATTGAACCAGATAGGGTTTTCCTCCAACAATTGATAATGGATTCATGGTCAGATTCTTAATTCCAGATATTTTATTGAATTCAAAATCCACCATCTCTCGTGGCTGGGTTCGAACACAAGCCCCCAGAATGTTACATAACAAGGTGTAGAGATGGATGTACACAGCAGGCCAAGCAGCATCAGAGGAGCAGGAAAGCTCATGTTTCGGGCCTAGACCCTTCTTTAGAAAAGAAGACCCTTTTCTGAAGAAGGGTCTAGACCCAAAACACCAGTCTTCCTGTTGCACTGATGCTGCTTGGCCTGCTGTGTTCATCCAGCTCTACACCTTGTTATCTCAGATTCTCCAGAATCTGCAGTTCCTACTATCTCCCCAGAATGTTATCTGGGCGTCTGGATCAACAATCCAGTGATAATATCACTAAACCATTGCCACCCCACTGGACAGATTCCATCATCCACAGGCAGCATGGGTCCCAGAATTAGGCCATTAACCGTGTATAACGGCCCTAGTCCACACTCCCTGTAGACACAGATCACCACTGGGGATACAGGATGAAGGAAGAGCCCCCCTGGCCCCTTCAATGGACCATTCTATTAAGATGCAGCAATCTGTGCAAATACACCCCCATCATCCTCCACAGCCTGCTTCCTCAATGTCCTTCCACTTCTCCCTCCTTCCCTCTCACTGTAATACACATGCCCCATATTGACAGCCCAGACAGTGAAGGCCACCGGACTACCATCTGCTCATGAGGGAACCACTGTCCAGTCTAGCGTGTGCACATACAGACCTGCCAGCTCACTGCTCACTGTGTTGTAACCAGGATCTTTAATCCCACGCAAGGCCAGTGAAGGCAGTCCCAGCATCCCTGTCACCTCCTCATGAGCAGGGAGCAAGGCTGGAGCTCTCCCTCTTCAGTTGGTGAACATCATCAAGAGGGCATTAAGCTGTAATGTAAAACTGCCTTCGGTAGTTATCTACATAGTTGGAGTGTGAGTGGGAAGGCTACAATGAATGAAGGAAGCAAAGCCAAAACAGCTGGAAAATCTGGCTCCTCAGAATCCAACATATTGATGCCTGGCATCATTTTCGTAGGAACTTCAGCACCTGCATGGAAACCTCATTAGCAGATGCAGAGTTGGCAGGTTGTAATATCAGTCAGTGGGTAATGCTGGAGCTGCCGTTTCGGGGTGCAATGCCCCTATTGAAATCATCTCTTAAACATTTACAACCAAACAAAATGTCCAGCAAATTCTTTCAACTCCATTTTGATTTAATTTTATTTAGCACCCCCCCCCCCACCCATCCTTCACCTTTGATAGTCTGCATTATCCCTAACATGTAAATCATTTGATTGAAAACATGGGCGATTTACTGCAGGTGATTAATCGATGCAAAAAAAATGGGTGTTTTGGTGATGGGTAAAAAACAGTGCGGTTGTGTAAGAGAACTTCTAGGTAAGTCCAAAAAGAGAATACCCCCACTTTCAGAGAGAGGTGGGCACCACAGCAGCTGGAGTGCTCTTATTGCCCCCTCCAGCTCTGTTTTAATTTTGTTCCCTTCCTCTCTTCATAACTTCCATTAATCTTGTTGCTGTGGCACCGTCTCTGTCAGGCAGTGTTTGTATCCTTGGTAAAAACCGAAAGAACTTCAGATGCTGCAAATCAGGAACAAAGCCAGAAGTTGCTGGAAAAGCTCAGCAGGTCTGGCAGCATCTGTGAAAAAAAATCGGAGTTAATGTCAGAGTTAAATCAGAAGAACAGTTCTGAGGAAGGGTCACTGGACCCGAAATGCTAACTCTGATTTTTTTCTTCACAGATGCTGCCAGACCTGCTGAGCTTTTCCAGCAAGCTCTGGCTTTGCTCTTGTAAATTTTTCAGTTAATTTGAAATACGCGTGATTTGGTGGTGGAGGAAGCATTCAGGGGTATGTGAATAAAAATAAAGAACAAACGGACAACAGAATAAAATGACGCTCCCATCAGTTTCAGATTGAGGTGTCAATTTAGACAGTTATTAAAAAGAGGATGCCCGCTAGAATTCTCACCTCTGAGTCACAAAACCCTTCATGTCCCAGAGAAAATATCTCAACAAACTACTTTGGGATTTTGTGGCACAGTGGCAGTATCCACACCTCTGAGTTGGAACGCCCAGAATTAAATCCCACCAATACAGGTTGGTTAAAAAAACACCTCTATGTGTTTGCTGTTTTAATGTGATTAATAAACACAATAACTAAAAGGTGTTTTAACTTCGGGTTAAGGAGAATCCATAGAGATACTATAAATACATTAAGGGCAAAAGAATAACTAGGGAGAGAATCGGTACCCTTAAAGTTAACAAGGCCGTCTAATTGTATAACCACAGGGATCATAAATGAGTCTTTTGTGTCAATATTTACTGTGGAGAAGGATGTGGAAACTCCAGAACTTCCATAATACAGAGGAGGAGGCACTGAATGTCTTAAAACACCTAAAGTTCGACAAGTCCCTAGGTCTAGATCAGGTGCAGCCCAGAACTTTGTGGGAAGACAGGAGGATGGCTGACATGGTGCCACTATTTAAGAAAGGTGATATGAAAAGCCAGCAAATTGTAGACTGGTGAGCCTAGTATCAATGGTGGGCAAGTTGTTGGAGGGAATCCTGAGGGACAGGATTTGCATGTATTTGGAAAGGCAAGGACTGATATAGGGATAGTCAACATGGCTTTGGGAGTGGGAAATCGTGTCTCACTAACTTGAGGTTTTTGAAGAAGTAACAAAGAAGATTGTTGAGAGCAGAGCGGTGGACATGATCGATATGGACTTCAGTAAAGCATTCCACAAGGTCAGATCACAAGGAGTTCAGCTAGAACTAGCCATTTGGATACAAAATTGGCTTGAGTTTGGAGACAGAGGGTGGTGGTGGAGGGTTGTTTTGTGGACTGGAGACCTGTGACCAGTGGTGAGCTGTGAGGATTGGTGGTGGGTCCACCGCTTTTCATCGTTTACGTAAATGATTTGGATGTGTACGTAGGAGGTATGGTTAGTAAGTTTACAGATGATACCAAAGTTGGTGGTTGTAGTGGACAGTGAAGGAGGTTACCTCAGGGTATTATAATGGGACCTTGAGGAGATGGGCTGATGGGCCAAGGAGTGGTAGGTGGAATTTAGTTTAGATAAATGTGAAGTGTTGCATTTTGGAAAGGCAAATCAGGGCAGGACTTGTACACTTAATGATAATATCCTGCAGAGTGTTGCTGAACAATGAGACCTTGGAGTGCAGGTTCATAGTTCCTTGAAAATGTAGTCACAGGTAGATAGGATTGTGAAGAATGTTTACCCTTATTGGTTAATGCATTGTGTGTAGGAGTTTGATGGTCATGTTGTGGCAGTTTGGGATCATGATTAAGCCAATTTTAGAACGCTGTGTTCAATTCTGGTCTCCTGCTATAGGAAGGATGTTGTTAAACTTGAAAGGATTCAGAAAAGATTTACATGGATGTTGTTGGTTTGGAAGGTTTGAGCTACAGGGGGAGGCTGAAAGACTGGGGCTATTTTCTCTGGAGCGGCAGAGGCTGAGGGGTGACCTTGTAGAGGTTTATAAAGTCATGAGGGCTATGGATAGGGTAAATAGCCAAAGTCTTTTTCCCCAGGGTAGGGGAGTCCAAAACTAGAGGATATAGGTTTAAGGTGAGAGGGGAAAGATATAAAAGGGACATAAGGGGCAACTTTTTCACGCAGAGAATGGTGCGTGTATGGAACGAGCTGCCAGAGGAAATGGTGGAGGCTGGTACAATTACAACATTTAAAAGGCATCTGGATGGATAAATGAATATGGGCCAAATGCCAGCAAGTGGGACAAGATAAGTTTAGGATATCTGGTCAGCATGGACAAGTTGGGTCAAAGGGTCTGTTTCAGTGCTGTTCAACGCTATGACTCTATAACTCCTACCAACCCCATGTAATGTTTGTAGCTCATTAATTGTTTAATTAATCAATGGGTGATTTGGTGGTGTCTCGAAGGCCACTGGTAGCTTATAGAGAGAGATGGGCAGCGTTGGGGCTCAACGTATTATTTTGCCTCCGACACTGAGTTGGTTTTGTTTCTCCTTTGTTTTGCCACCTTCGTTTTCGCATTGTTCGACTTGCCCGGTATGCAATGTTAATTATTTATTTAATGAGTCCGTAAATGTTTTGGTAGTGAGCTTTCTGAAAATAAAAATAGCAGGATATCTACTGGGGCTTTTTGAAGGGGGTGATCAATAACCCGTAGGTTAGAGGCTGATTGATGCCATTGTGTTTATTGTTAAAAGTTCTTTAAAATTAGAGTCTAGGGTGAGTGAGTGATATGGTAAGTGCTGAAGATTTTTTATGCTTTATGTGAAGCATATTACTCCAGGGACATTGTTTCAGACACCGGGCAAGATTCCCAAGTTATCACAGTTTACCCTAAATTATGTCCCCTTGGGTACCCTAAATTCTGAAGCTCCCGGTTGAGAAGGGAGAAACTGGCTTCACTTCTTCATTCATTCGTCCCCTTGTTTGGTTGCAACAATTTTAATCTAGGAAGGGGCCTTTCCTGTAGGATGACTTTCTCCCAGACCAAAATAAATTTATGTTTTAGGGAGGGTCTCTTGAATTAAAAGAGTGAGTTTATCAGTTACTGCGCTCTAGAAGAGATAATAATAATAACTCACACACAGACTAATAATCAGGAGTGAGTCCAAAACAGTAGAACAATGTCTAAAAATGAACAGATCAGACACTCTGGTTTGTGAAAAGGAGGCAGTGGAACATTAATCATTAAAAGTTGAATTTCAAGATTCTCAGCTTTGTTCAGTTCAGTTTAGGAAGCTTGGCTAGAATGGACGAGTTGGGCCAAAGGACCTGTTTCTGTGCTCTGTGACTCTACAATTGGCTTCCAACACTTAGAGTGAAAGTATACTGTTACCTGCAGTGCAGGGGTAAATAGCAGGTGGTTCGTTGTCTGTGACTTCCCAGCACACAAGAACTCAAGCCCATGTTAATACCCATGGATGCCTCAGTTCTTTCGCACACACAATCTAGGGCAGCAGTCAGTGTTTAACCCCTGTTTAATAGTCCCTGATTGGACAAAACACAAAAGTTGTCTGCAAGAGGTGGCTTTGTGCTAAAGGGCAAAAGACAGTCACCCTCTTCTTTAACTCCTCCTGTTACATTTGCCTCACTCTTCGAAGTTGCCTTGACACACTGCCGGTATAACATTCCATGGGCCCACACTGGGCTTTGCCAGAGACACTGAATTGAAATCTGCAGCATTATATTTCATTTGGTCTGTAGAGACTTCCTTCATTTTGGAATTAAATGTCCATTTCAGGCTTCTGATCTGCCATCAGGAAAAGGAGAATGAGCAAAGTCAACATGCGGAAGGTTGAGATTTTGCTTTCCTCTCAGCACTGTCTTTTGCCTGTGCTGTCCTGGTGCTCCGACACAGTGCCTCTCCGATAGGTTCAGCAGGGCTCACTGAGGACTGCCGACCTCCCATGGACGGTGATTACAGATGGCCTTGGAGAACATTGACCTCGATTCTAAGAAGGTCTATCAGTGGATTGTTTCGGTTGGCTATGGATAGAGGTCACCTGGACTAGCCAACACACACTTGCAAGGACACTAACCAAGTATGTGAGCCAAGTGGATGCCACAGTGAGCAGGAAGGAGGTCGGGGGGCAAAGGTTTGTGTGTATGCATCTCAGCAGTGGGAGTGCAGTCATCTGCTGCAGAACAATGGCTCTGACACTTGGCAAACATTTTGGAAAGCTATTATTGCAACAGCTCTCTGAACTTTACAACTGACTTGTGACTTAACAACTGCCCAATTTATTCCTGGCCAATTTTCCTTCCTGTTAGCCGTGGGGTGAAGAATGAGCATGCATCCAAGTCCCAGCAGATTTCTACCAGATCTGGAAAATTGAAATCTAACCTCTCAGAGTTGCTGAGAATGACATTCATTGAATCTGCTAACCATCAGGGACTTTTCACTCAATCCCTCATCACTCCCTCATCTGCACTGAAAATCGATGTCACAGGGGACGGTTAATCATGTCTTATACATTAGTTTGCACTTTATCATCTGCTTTAATTCAATCAGCCTCTCCAGTACCTTCACAGAAGAAACATGGTATAATTTAACAATCGGAAAAAAGTATACTCACAGAGTCATACAGAACTGATATAAGCCATTTGGGGTGACATGGTGGCTCAGTGGTTAGCACTGCTGTCTCACAGTGCCAGGGAACCAGATTCAAATTCACCCTCGGGTGGCTGTCTGTGTGGAGTTTACATATTTTCTCTGTTGGTCCCCTCTGGCTTTCCTCCCGCAATTCAATGATATGTAGGTTAGGTATGTTGGCCATGGGGAATTGGGGGGTGGAGAGGTAAGATTTTTGCCATTTGATCTCTGCAGGGGAGCAAATGGCCTAGTGGTATTATACTGTACTGTCAATCCAGAGACCCAGGTAATGTTCTGGGGATCTGGGTTAGAATCCCAGGATATCTGATTGGCATGGACGAGTTGGATCGAAGGGACAGGCAAATTAGCAGATGGTGGAATTTGAATTCAATAAATATCTGGAATTAAGAGTCTAATGATAGCCATGAATCCGTTGCCGATTGTCAGGAAAAACCCATCTGGTTCACTAATGTCCTTTAAGGAAGGAAACTGCCATCCTTACCTGGTCTGGCCTACATGTGACTCCAGAACCACAGCAACGTGGTTGACTCAGAATTGCCCCCATGGCAATTAGGGATGGGCAGTAACTGCTTCCTGGCCAGCGATGCCCTCATCCCATGGATGAATAGAAAAAAGTTTCTAAGCTCACAGAATTGTACAGCATGGAAACAGTCCCTCTGGTCCAACTCATCCATGCTAACCAGATATCCTAAATTAATCTGGTCTCATTTGCCAGCAATAGGCCCATATCCCTCTGAATCCTTCTTATTCACATACCCAACCAGCTCCCTTTTAACGGCTATTAATTGTATGTGCAGCAAACGCCTCCTCTGGCAGCTTGTTCTGTACATGGACCACCATCTGAGGGAAAAAAATGCCCTTTAGATCATTTTTAAATCTTTCCCCTCTCAGCTCAAACCTATGCCCTCTAGTTTTTGACTCCCCCACACCAGAGAAAAAACCTGGCCCATTTACTCCCTCTGCTTGCCCCTCTTGATTTTATAAACCTCTACAGCCCCTCAGCCTCTGATGCTCCAGGGAAAATAGCCCCAGCCTATCCAGCCTCTCCCTGTAGCTCAAACCCTCCAATCCTGGCAACATCCTTGTAAATCTTTTCTGAGCCCTTTCCAGTTTCACAACATCCTTCCTCAAGCAGGGAGACCAGAATTGCACACAGTATTCCAAAAGTAGCCTAACCAATGCTCTGTACAGCCGCAACATCACCCCCTCAACTGCTATACTCAATACACTGACCAATAAAGGCAAGCATACCAAACATCTTCCTCATTATCCTGTCTACCTGCGACTTCACTTTGAAGGAACTGTGAGCCTGCACCCCAAGGTCTCTTTGTTCAGCAACACCCCCCAGGACCTTACCATTTAGTGTATAAGTCCTGCCCTGATTTGCCTTTCCAACGTGTAGCACCTCTTGTTTATCTAAATTAAACTCCATCTGCCACTCCTCGGCCCATCAGCCTACCTGACCAAGGCCCCATTATCATACTTTGAGGTAACCTCCTTCACTGTCCATTACAACCACGAATTTTAGTGACAACTATTAACGTACTAACCATACCTCCTACGTTCACATCCAAATCATTGACAAAAACGATGAAAAGCAGTGGAGCCAGCACTGATTCTGGTGCTTACCACTGGTCATAGACCTCCAGTCTGAAAAATGACCCTCCACCACCACCCTCTGTCTTTGACCTTTGAGCCACCATTCTGTATCCAAATGGCTAGTTCTCCGTGTATTCCATGTGATATGATTAGTGTAAGGATTAGAGGAGGTGCAAGGGAACAGCACTTTCACCCAGAGTATGATGGGTGTCTGGAATTCACAGCCAGGATTGGTGGTTGAGGCAAAATTCCTCAAATCCTTTAAGAGGAAGCTATCACCTGAAAGGCTATGCATCAGATACTACAAAGTTGGATTAGAATGGTCTGCTGGTTCATTCAGCCAACACAAACAAGGGGCACATTGGCTTCTTTTCCCTGCTGAGACTTTTCCATGGCTCTAATGGTCAACCCATGATGTTGGGGAAAATACATGAATAGAGAGCATGAATAGAGAATTGGGGCTATTACAGGAAGCAGTAAGTCAGGATAAATGGCTTGTTTCTAGATTGGCACACTGTAATTAGTGCAGGTCCACATGGATCAGTTTCGGGGCCTCAGTTATCTACAATTTATTTTAATGACATGGATGAAGGGACAAGTGAATGGTGACCAATGGTAGCTAATGACAGCTAATAACAAAAGATAGCAAGTTGTCAGGGCAAAGAATTTTCAAGTTGAACAAGGAAAAATTGGTATTTGGAGTGGAAAAAGGGAGATTACATACCTTTGGTAAGGAGCACAATGTCATGTGAATCAAGTGAGACTGCACATATCTGTGGGACAGAGGGATCTGGGTGTCCTCGTGAGTCAGGAAAAGCCAGCATGCAGGTTCCGAAAGCAATTGGGAATGTGAACTGAATTTTACTCTTTATTAGAAAGGGGATAGAATGCAAAAGTGGGGAAAAGGAAGTTGGCATTTTGGTAACGTCCCTGGGCTAACCCAGAAACGCAGGCTAATGCTGTGGAGTCGTTGGTTTGAATCCCACCATGGTGGGACAGTGAAATGTGAAATCAATGACAAAAAGTTTAACAAAATCTGGGATTGCAAAACAAGTCTGAGCCAGGGAGAGACCCTGGGTAGTGGATTCCTGTGCTCCACACTGCCAAACTGCAAGTGGAACATTAAATTTAGAAAGTATAGCAGAAAAATGAATTTAACAATTATTTTGTTTACCAATGTGAGCATTTAGAAATTTAAAGTATGTGTTTCAACCTACAAGACGCGTGCGCCTTCTTTTGAAATTGACTTGAGTTCTATCCACAGAATGACATATCAATGTCCACTCACCTGCCCAGCTCCATAAGGAACACAAAGCAACAGGCGAATGACATGTGGAAGATGTAGGAGGTCCAGGGTACGCAGTAGTGTCTATCATAAATGTTGGGATCCGTGTCATGCCAAGTCCACCAAAGTAGTTTGATGCCTAAAAATTACGATTGACAGACGTCACGAGGGGCTGGTTAAACAATGATGAGACTGTGTGCAGCTCAAACAGAATCTTACACTATCAGCTACTCCCTCCTGATCAGGTCAGCTCAACCCACACACAGGAAAACAGCTGAACATCAGCCCATCTACCACTGGCTTCACTCACTGCAGTGATGTGCAGCACAGACCAACATGGTTGGATCTGAATCCCACTCAACAGTAGGCTGTGATGTGAAATCTGCAAGTTATGCCGCAGGATCAACTGAGAGCTGGGAAAATACACATTTAAATAAGAGATAGTGGGAATTTCTGACGCTGGAGTCTGAGTCAACAAGGTGTGGAGCTGGATGAACACAGCAGGCCAAGCAGCATCAGAGGAGCAGGAAGGCTGACGTTTCAGGCCTAGACCCTTCTTCAGAAATGGGGGAGGGGAAGGGACTAAGGGCATTCTCCTCTCCCCACCCTTATCTACTTTCCAGAGGGACCACTCTCTCCAGGACTGCCTTGTCCGCTCCACACTCCCCTCTAGCCCCACCACACCCGGCACTTTTCTCTGCAACCGCAGGAAGTGCTACACCTGCCCCTACACCTCCTCCCTCAGCTCCATCCCAGGACCCAAGAAGGCCTTCCACAATAAACAGATGTTCACCTGCACATCTGCTAATGTGATATACTGTATCCGCTGTTCCCGCTGTGGCCTCCTCTACATCAGGGAAACGAAGCGGTGGCTTGGGGACTGCTTTGTGGAACATCTACACTCCATTTGTGACAAACAACTGCACCTCCCAGTCGCGAACCACTTGAACTCCCCCTCCCACTCCTTGGACGACATGTCCATCCTGGGCCTCCTGCAGTGCCACAGTGATGTCACCCAAAGGCTGCAGGAACAGCAACTCATATTCCACTTGGGAGCCCTGCAGCCCTATAGTATCAATGTGGACTTCACAAGCTTCAAAATCTCCCCATCCCGATCTCATCTCAAGACCAGCCCAGCTCGTCCATGTGTCCTTGACCTGTCCATCATTTCTCCCACCAATCCAGTCCTCCCACATCACTGACCAAACCTGACCCCCACTTCCTACCAACTAGCCTCATTCCCGCCTCCTTGACCTGTCTGTCTTCCGTCAACTGACTAACCCCCTTCCCAACTCCCTACCTACACTCACCTTTACTGGCTCCAGCCCCGCCTCTTTGACCTGCCCATCTTCTCTCCACCTATCTGCTCTTCTATCCACATTCCATCATTGCCTCCCCCCATTTATTTCAGAGTCCCCTTCCCCTCCCCATTTATGATGAAGGTTCCAGACCTGAAACATCAGCCTTCCTGTTCCTCTGAGGCTGCCTGGCCTGCTGTGTTCATCCAGCTCTACACCTTGTTGTGCCCCACATTCAAATAACATGTTCAATCATGCCAGCCAGCTTCTCTCATTTCTTCCTGCAGTGATCAGTCTGGCTGAAGAACACTTATTTATGAATGCCATCACCAGATTTTTGCCTTAACAAGGCAAGTGGGTGCCAACGGGGGTTACTAGAAAGCTCTCACCTCTAAGTCAGAAAGTTGGAGATAGATATCCTATTTCAGGGATTAGATTTTGTAGTTTTGGCTGGCATTTCAGTACTTCAGATGTTCATTGATGATTGCACCACATTCAGCAAATTTTGAACTCCTCAGACGCTGAAGCAGTCAATGTTCAAATGCAGCAAGATCTGGACAATGTCCAGGCTTGGCATGTGGCAAGTAATATTTGTGCCTCACGTTTGCCAGGCAATGACGTCTCCAATAAGAGACAATATAATCGCTGCCCCCTGACATTCAATTATACTACCATCACTGAGTACCCCATTATCAACATCACCATTGACCATAGACTGAACTGGACATAACTATTTTGACTGCATGGGAAGCAGAGGTCTTCAGCCAGCAATATGATCGCTTGACTATTAATCCAGAGACCCAGGCAATGCTCTGGGGACATGGGTGTGAATCACACCATGGTAGATGGTGAAGTTTGACTTCCATAAAA
This sequence comes from Stegostoma tigrinum, assembly GCF_030684315.1. NCBI lineage: Eukaryota > Metazoa > Chordata > Chondrichthyes > Orectolobiformes > Stegostomatidae > Stegostoma > Stegostoma tigrinum. The sequence goes on from NC_081379.1 coordinate 39,071,175, forward strand.
TTCTGGATATGGGGAGTATAATGATACTCATGAAACTATTGCTGATTGTTGGAAAATCCCATCTGGTTCACTAATGTTCCTCAGGGAAGGAAACTGCTTGGTCTGGCCTACATGTGACTCCAGACCCACTGCAACTCTTAACAGCCCCCTGGGCTATTAGGGATGGCCAATAAATGCTTGTCTAGCCAGCAATGCCCACATCCTGTGAATGAATAATTTATAAAAACCTTGCAGTGTATAATGCTCCTCTTGACAAGTCACAGATCAGGAGTGTGATGGAACACTCCCCACTTGCCTGGACGACTGCAGCCCCAACAACACTCAAGAAGCTTGACATTATCCAGGACAAAGCAGCCGCTTGATTGGCACCACATCCACAAACATCCCACTCCCTCCACCACTGACGCTCAGTAGCAGCAGTGTATACCATTTACAAGATGCACTGCAGACATTCACCAAAGATCCTCAGACAGCACCGTCCAAACCCAAGACCTCTTCCATCGAGAAGGACAAGGGCAGCAGATACATGGGATCACAACTACCTTCAAGCTCCCCTCCAAGTCACTCACCTTCCCCTGACTTGGAAGTACATCACCATTCGTTTACTGTCACTGGGTCAAAATCCTGGAATTGCCTCCTTAATGACATTGTGGTATATCTACACCAAATGGGCTGCAGTGGTTCAAGAAGGCAGCTCACCTTCTCAAGGGCAATTATGGACGGGCTAAATGCCAAGCCAGCAATGGCCATGTTCCCTGAGTGAACAGAGAATTAAAAACATGGCCCTCAAAACAACATCACAAACTGTGGCTCAGAAACAAGCATTGGCTCCAACTAGTTCTTCTCAGAGTTATTGTACAACGTTTTAAATGTATTTTATATTAAGTTAATCGTTTGGCAATTTAAAGGTATAAATGTTTTAAATGTGTCTTTATCAGCTAATAAAGGCTTTGCTGAACGTAACACCAGTTACTCAGACTCAGTTATTCCCACACTTTGCTTCCTGTTAATAAACTTATCTTCTATCCATGACATCATGTCACCCCCACTCCTAGAGATATTATTGTCTGCAAAGCCTTTGATGTAGCATGTATTTTGTCAAATACCTGCTGGAAGTCTAAATACAGTAATGTACTCATTCCTCCTCATGAGCGGGACTTACCTCTCCAAAGAACTGCCTTTTGATAATACCATGTTGGCCCTACCTCGTTACCTTGAAACATATTCAAGTGCCTTGTTATAACGTTTTTAATAGTTGCTTCTAACGTGTTCCCTATGACGTTATGTTAAATTACCTGGCGTATAGTTTCCTGCTTTCTGCTTCCCTCCCTTCTTGAATAAAAAGGAAATTCATTAGCTATTTTCCAATCCAAAGGAACCTTCTCTGAATCTAATGAGTTTTAGAAAATTAAAACTAATGCATCAACTATTTCACTACTTCCTTAACATCATTAGGAGCTGCTGACTTACCAACTGCCAGTTCCAACAATTTACTCAGTCATTATGTCTCTGATCATTATAAGTTTCTTGAGTTCCTCCCTCCCTTCAAATTCTTCATTTCCAGCTATTTCTGGGATGTTGCTTCTGTCATTTCTTGTGAAAATTGATGCAGAATATTTGTTCAATTCACCTACCATCTCTTTATCTTTGTTAATAACACCCCAGACTAATTTTCAACAGGTCCAACATTTACTTTGTTAACTCTTCTTTTTTTAAGTATCTGAAGAAACCTTTCCTATCAGTTTTTACATTTTTGGCTAACTTTCTCTGGCACTCTGATTTTTTTCATCCTTCTTAATCTTTCAGTAATTCCTTGCTGTTTATTTTATATTCTGCCCAATCTTAGGACCTGCCACCTATCTTTGCAGAATTATGTTTTTACTTTGAGATTTGCAGCATCTTTGACTTTTTTCAGTTAATCACAAATAATGGGTCAGTTCTTATTTGTTGGAATGTATCTATTATGCACTTTATGGAATATCCCCTTAAGTGTTTGCCATATTAATGAATTAATGCAGAGGGATCTGGGTGACCAAGCACATGAATTGCAAAAGGCCAGTTTCCAGACACAGCCTGTCATTAAGAGGGTGAAAAGAATGTTATCATTTAATTTGAGGGGAATCAAACACAAATATTGGGAGCTGATGCTTCAGTTATACAGGGCATTGGTGAGGTCACATCCAGAATATTGCGCTCACTTTATTTAGGGCAGTATGTAAATGCATTTGAAGCTGATCAGAGACTGTTTGCCATATTAATACGTGGAATGGGTGGAATTACTTATGCGGAAATGTTGAAATGATCCAGCTGGTATCCCCCAGAGACTGAAAGATTAAGAGGTGACTTGACTGAAGCATAAGATCCTGACTGTTCTTGGCAAGTTGAACATGGAAAGGGTGTCTCCTCTTGTCAGAGAATCTAACACTGGGCTCACTGTTTTAAAATAAGGGTCTCAGACAGGAATGGAGGTGAAGTTTTTTTTCCCTCTCATGGATCTGAGAGTCTTTGGAACTCTCATCCTGAGGAAGTGTGGAGACCAGCATGAATATTAGGAAGGTGAAGGTGGATAGATTCTTGGTGAGCAAGGGGCTGAAAGGTTGTTGGGGATGGGAGAAATGTGGACGGAGATTACAATCAGGTCAAACATGACCTTATTCAGTGGCAGAGCAGGCTCGTGGGATCAGATGGTCTACCCTGCTTCTTGTTTGCATGCATCTTAAATCAGATTAAACCCACATCAGATTGAATGCTCTTCTTAATGTAGTCTAGTTTCATGTTTGAATTTTCCAATTAACCCAACTTTGACAACTCTTTGGAGAGGGGTTTCTGACCATCCTACACTTTGGAGAGGGGATTCTGACCCTCCTACTCATTGGAGAGGGGTTTCTGACCCTCCTATTCTTTGGAGAGGGGTTTCTGACCCTCCTACTCTTTGTGTGAATGAATGCTTCTGGACACTTCCTTTCAATGTCACACTGTAACTCTAGGATTATATCCCCCCTTGTTCTGCATGGAACTGATCCAGCTCAGCAGGAGTAGCAGGCAGCGATACTGGTCTCTCTGGGGAAGATAATGTGACAATGTCAACTAGCATTTCCACTTCTGATTGACATCCAGTGACCAAGGGTCTGAATCAGGCAGGAATGCAGCATCTGGCCCTGTTAACCAGCCTGCCAACATTCATAGACAGAGGGCGACCATAAAACTTAAACATAGTACCATCAGGAGGAATGAGATGACAAAGAATTATACACTGCTGCTGTATGACCCCAACAGTACTGACTGTTTCCATATGTGGAACAAGGAAAAGGTGACAGTGTAAGAATGCCTTAACTCTGCAAAAGGAGGCCAGAGGTTGGTTTAGCTCAGTTGCCTGGATGGCTATGCAGAGGAACACAGACAGTGTGGGTTCAATTCCTGCACCTGCTGAGGTTATCCTGTAGGCTTCTCTTCCTCAACCTCTCCTCTCACCTGAGGCGCAGTGACCCTCGGGTTAAACGACCACCAGTTGCCTCTGCCTGCAATGACAGGCAGCAGCCCTTGAGTCTGGTGAGATAATGGTGACTTTACCTCACAAAGGAAGACGACAGCTGGTTTGAGACACAGATGAATATCCCAAGCTCACCATGAGACGCCATAGTCAGGAATGGCTGATGTTTCTAAGTTGTATGTAAATCCAGGGTCCATATGTGATGCAGATGTTCTAATGTCAAACTTGTTTGACTAACTGATCACCCACTTTACACTTTGCTGCGGCAGCCTGTGCTTCCCAAGTGAAAGGCGTTGTTCCCAGCTCAGTGTTATCCTGCAAGCAGTTCATTAGCATGGCCAAGTGTGTCACCCACTCTCAATCCAACCGTCTCTATCTCTCAGATAACAAAGTGTGGAGCTGCATGAACACAGCAGGTCAAGTAGCATCTTAGGTGAACAAAAGCTGACGTTTCAGTCTCTCTCGTCTCTATCTCTCAGTCTCTCTCTCTCTTGAGAAAGGAAAGCTTTCTTGGCTCTGTTGGTGGTTCTCTCAGCTGAGTCCAAAGGTCATGGGTTCAACTGAGCAATCGTCAAGCATCTCAGCGGGTTGGGGGGGTGGTGTGGTTTGAGTTGCTGCATTTGAATGAATAGGGGCTGTCTGTTTTTGGGGAGGTGGGATGTAAAACGTAGTGCGACAGTGGGGTCATTTCTCAATGATCAGGCAGTTCTCAGCAGCCTGGTCTCCTCTGATCAGCTCTGAGGGAGTGGGTTACAGAAATAAGAGGGAGTGAATCCATGGCAGAAACAATTCATCTGAAGGAAGTGTGTGGCAACCTTAAAATGGACGTGTTCAGCTAGTGTCCGTCAAGCAGATCAGGGAAAGCAGATCGGGCTGAAACCCATGGAGAAAGGATAAGGAGACTGCAATTTACCAAGCAGTTAACCAGGCAGCAATTCCAAACAACTAAGTTGCTGGGAAACACTTTACAATGTTTTTAGCATGTGAAAGATGCTACCCAAATGCAGGGTTCCAACCTAATTGAGTCCTTAGTTCTGCCTCAATCCTGTAAGCAAAGATACAAACCCATCTGAACGCATCTCTTCAGGTAAACATTAAAATCCCTGCTGGATTGGATTGTGTTTAGCTCCTGTACAGAATGAAAGCTACATTCCTCAGCAAGAATAATTGAAAAGCTTCATTCAGTCATGAGGATTAAGGGTAATGAGAAACATTCTCATTTTGAGAGCTGCTGTGTTTTGTAAAAATACAAACTTCAAACGGAAATCAGTCACACAATGGGTTTATTCATCCACAACTGCTGTCTGATATTAGAACCACTCACGTGTGTCTATTAAAACAGCAGAAACTCCACATGAACCGCAGCAGGGACGGTGTCAGCAATGCAGCTTCAAATGGTAGCTTGCTGTGTCACTCTTCCTGTCCGATCTAATTCAGTCAATGGGCTGAACAACTAATACTTGGTCCATGGGAAGGATCAAGCAGCGAACGTTAGGAAATTACTAGCCATGACAGTTCGACCCATTGATGCTGCTTCCTATCCTGTAAATTTGAGTGATTTGGGACTCAGAGCATAGCCGCAGCTCTCTGCCAGGCCTGATTTAAATCGGGCCCGATGTGAATACGGCAGGGAGGGAACTGGGTCTGCCAGCCTCTGGGCGACTATGTGAGATGGAGCAGGTACTGGGCAGCTCCCAAGCACTCTTGGCTAGGCAGGTAACCCATGGGCAATTTAAGCTGTGTCATGGCAAAGTTTACCTTCAATGCTACAACATTGAAAAGGCATCTGGGTGGGTATATGAACAGGAAGGGTTCAGAGGGATATGGGCCAAATGGGACTAGATGAATGTAGGATGTCTGGTCAGCGTGGACAAATTGGGCTAGAGTCTGTTTCCATGCTATACAGCTCTATGACTCTACAGCTCTCAGACAGCAGCAGCACCAGATCAAGGGAAGAAACATGACCAGACTTTTGTCCTTTACTGTTCAGTACACCTCCAACACTGTGCTATTTGATGTTTGATTTGATTTATTCATGTCACATGTACCCAGATACAGTGAAAAGTTTTGTTTTGTGTGCAGTACAGGCAGGTTATAAGGTACAAAGTTCGTAGGGTGATTGAACAGGGCGAGGAATATAAAGTTATAGCTGCAAAGAAGGTGCCGATAAAGCAGATCCAACGTTAAGTTTGAAGATTCAGCAGCCCAATCAGAATCCAATCTGGAATGCTTTGGTGATGCATCTCTGCCTTAACTCAGCAGCTGGCATTTCCTTACAATACTCTTGTCACTGTATGGAAGCACCATAAGAAAACAGAGATCTCCTCCCAGCGCAAACACTTGGTTTTTCCAATGCAAGATCCACTCATCCAGCTCGTTGCACCAAAGTGGTTACCTAGACTAACATAACAAGGTGTGGAGCTGAATGAAGACAGCAGGCCAAGCAGCATCAGAGGAGCAGGAAGGCTGACGTTTCAGGGCCTTGACCCTTCTTTAGAAAGGCCGGACAAAGATGCATCACCAAAGCACTGCAGATTGGACTTCTGACTGGGCTGCTCAAACTTCAATCTTAATGTTGGATAACAAAGTGTGGAGCTGGATGAACACGGCAGGCCAAGCAGCATCTCAGGAGCACAAAAGCTGACGTTTCAGCCCTAGACCCTTCATCAGAGATACAATCTTAATGTTGGACTTGCTTTTTGGGCACCTTCTTTGCAGCTGTAACTTTATATTCCTCGCTCTGTTCAACCACCCCATGAACTTTGTACCTTCATTTCTGAAGAAGGGTCCAGGCCTGAAATGTCAACCTTCCTGCTCCTCTGGTGCTGCTTGGCCTGCTGTGTTATCTCAGATTCTCCATCATCTGCGGCTCCTACTATCCCTGGTTACCTAGACTGACTTCTCAGGCCCGCAGTAATGTCTGAACTCACAGCAGTCTGACTCAGGAGCAAGGGCACAACTGACTGGGTGGAGCTGAAATTTGGGGCTGCTGTGAGGCGGGGTGGATGTGGAGTTATTTGGTGCTAAGGAAGATCTGCTATTATTGGAAATCTCCCCGAAATCTAATTAGAAAGAAGAGACCCACTCATCCTGGATCTCAAGATTGCAAGTGAAAAACTGCAAGAATTTCTTGTGATAAAATTTCCAAGCTAGATATTCTATCCTTCCCTTTGGTTTAAATAAATTCTTCAAGCTGGTGGCCAAGCAACTGAAGCTTACCAGAAATATGGAAAGAGGCAGATGAATTATAACTTCACCATTTCAATTTAAACCGCAGCGAGATCGAGTTTAATAATCTGCCGCATTTAAACCTGCCACTGGAGATTTTCATCTGCACTTGAATAATTTGGTGGCACAGCGGCTCAGTGGTTAGCACCGCTGCTTCACAGCACCAGGAACCCAGGTTTGCGGGTATTCCAGCCTCGGTTGACTGTCTGTGCAGCGTTTTCACATTCTCCCTGTGCCTGTGTGGGTTTCCTCCCACAGCCCAAAGATGTGCAAATTAGGGTGGATTGGCCATGCCAAATTGCCCGTAATGTCCAGAAATGTGCTAGGTAGGTGCGCCTGGGTGGGATGCTCTTTGGAGGTTTGGTGTGGACTTAATGGGCTGAATGGCCAGCGTCCATAGTGCAGGGATTCTATGATTCAGGGAGAGAACCTTGTCACATACCAAGGGAGAAGATCCTTGGAGATTTCACTGGCAAAGCGAGTCCTTTTACTTTGAAAGGGCTTTTTGATGTTTCTGACAGCATTCATTGCCCATCCCTAATTGCCCAGAGGGCACTTAAGAGTCAACCACATTGCTGTGGGTCTGGAGTCACATGTAGGCCCAGACCAGGTAATGATGGGAGTTTCCTTCCCTAAAGGACGTCAGTGACTCAGATGGTTATTTTTTTTCCAGACAGTCAGCACTAGATTCACGCTCATTATTGGACTCTTAATTGCAGATATTTATTGAATTTTTTTAGGTCAGCTTTTGTGCTCCTGAGATGCTGTTTGGCCTGCTGTATCTCAGATTCTCCAGCATCTGCAGTTCCCATTACCTCTGTCCACCATCTACCATGGCAGGATTTGAACCCAGGTCCCCAGAACATTGTCTGGATTAAGAGATAATGGGAACTGCAGATGCTGGAGAATCCAAGATAACAAAGTGTGAAGCTGGATGAACACAGCAGGCCGAGCAGAATCTCAGGAGCACAAAAGCTGACGTTTCGGGCCTAGGCCCTTCATCAGAGAGGGGGATGGGGTGAGGGTTCTATAAATCCCTATTTATTCCAGAACCCTCACCCCATCCCCCTCTCTGATGAAGCGTCTAGGCCCGAAACGTCAGCTTTTGTGCTCCTGAGATGCTGCTGGGCCTGCTGTGTTCATCCAGCCTCACATTTTATTAGCCTGCTGTGTTCATCCAGCTTTACACTTTATTATCTGGACTAAGTCTGGTGATAATACCACGTGGCCCTCGCCTCCCCAGGGAACATTCTAAAGCAGTGTCTGCCCTGTGTCGATACCTGATTTATTCAAGCTTGGTGCACAGGTTAAGAGCTGAGCAGAGTACACGCCAATGGGATCTAACTGCTAGGATGGAATACAATGAATGGTGTACCCAGAGAGAGGAGTCGAGTATTGAGCAGGTTATGTAGGTGTCATTCTGAATGTGGATTTGCGCCGAATGGGGAGAAACAGATTCCATTTTAGAGTCAATCACAAAATAGCAGGAAGTCAGGACTAGGCTGAACGGTAGCATGTTGTGTCATTCCTGAGACTAATCACTGTGAAACACAAAACAGCCTGTCAAAATAAAAATATTCACAGGGAAGCAACGAAAACTATAATTCAGCTACAGATGAAAGCCGTCTTTCAGCATGCTCCAAGATCTTTCTGCGGTAAAGTCCTGTTTGTTTCCCTAACCCCCCTCCCCTGAGCTTTACATTTTCTCTGGCCGCTCGTAAAGATGCATGTTGGCAGGGTCCAATACCAATGTCTCTACACATTCTTATCTGAAGGAACTGCCATCAGGAGGGGTATCTGAGGCTGAGTTTGTGCTTCTCAGTCTAATTTTAACATCCATATTAGGCTAGACCCAGCAACTTTAACTGACCCGATGATCAGGTTCAAAGGTCAGGCCCTTTTACTGCGTCCAGCTCAGGGCAGAGCTGCGTTAATCCTTCCTGCCACCAGAGGCAGCAGAGGGACTGACTGGTGATGGGGTTCTGCAAGCAGGAAAATGCTCCCCTCCAACGATCTCGGGGACTTATACCGTTTCCGATTCCTGTTGAGGTTATAACAATCCCCGAATAGCTTCACTCTGTGCAGCTTTCCACTCCCAGATTCCTTTCGGCCAGCCAGTCCTGGTAATTCACGTCTCACCCACCCAGGCCGTGAGTGCATGAGCGCAGTAATGGCACTCAACAGCATCCTGTGGCCTGGCTTTGGAAGGTCGAGAGGTTCCCTACCTCAGAAATGTTGAAACTAATTTTAACCTCCCCACACCTGCCTGGGGGAGTTTCAGGTGGAGTCTCAACTGAATCTGAGGCCATTCTAGTCTTGGCTTCTCAAGAGAACATTATGTTAGTGAAATAACTCTTCAGAGGCCAGCATCACCCACTCACACCCTCAAACACTGACACCTCCCTCAAACACTCACTCACACCCTCAATCACTCACTCACACCCTCAATCACCCACTCACACCCTCAATCACACACTCACACCCTCAATCACTCACTCACACCCTCAATCACCCACTCACACCCTCAAACACTGACACCTCCCTCAAACACTCACTCACACCCTCAATCACTCACTCACACTCTCAATCACTCACTCACACCCTCAAACACTCACTCACACCCTCAATCACTCACACACACCCTCAAACACTGACACCTCCCTCAAACACTCACTCACACCCTCAATCACTCACTCACACCCTCAATCACTCACTCACACCCTCAATCACTCACACACACCCTCAAACACTGACACCTCCCTCAAACATTCACTCACACCCTCAATCACTCACTCACACCCTCAATCACTCACACACACCCTCAATCACTCACACACACCCTCAAACACTGACACCTCCCTCAAACACTCACACACACCCTCAAACACTGACACCTCCCTCAAACACTCACTCACACCCTCAATCACTCACTCACACCCTCAAACACTCACTCACACCCTCAAACACTGACACCTCCCTCAAACACTCACTCACACCCTCAATCACTCACTCACACCCTCAATCACTCACACACACCCTCAAACACTGACACCTCCCTCAAACACTCACTCACACCGTCAAACACTCACTCACTTTCAATCACTCACTCACACCCTCAAACACTGACACCTCCCTCAAACACTCACTCACACCCTCAAACACTGACACCTCCCTCAAACACTCACTCACACTCTCAAACACTCACTCACACCCTCAATCACTCACTCACTACCCTCAAACACTGACACCTCCCTCAATCACTCACTCACACCCTCAAACACTGACACCTCCCTCAAACACTCACTCACACCCTCAAACACTCACTCACACCCTCAATCACTCACACACACCCTCAAACACTGACACCTCCCTCAAACACTCACTCACACCGTCAAACACTCACTCACTTTCAATCACTCACTCACACCCTCAAACACTGACACCTCCCTCAAACACTCACTCACACCCTCAAACACTGACACCTCCCTCAAACACTCACTCACACTCTCAAACACTCACTCACACCCTCAATCACTCACTCACTACCCTCAAACACTGACACCTCCCTCAATCACTCACTCACACCCTCAAACACTGACACCTCCCTCAATCACTTACTCACACCCTCAAACACTCACTCACACCCTCAAACACTGACACCTCCCTCAAACACTCACTCACACCCTCAATCACTCGCTCACACCCTCAAACAGAGACACCCCCCTCAAACACTCACTCACACCCTCAATCACTCTCTCACACCCTCAAACACTCACTCACACCCTCAATCACTCACACACCCTCAAACACTCACTCACACCCTCAATCACTCACTCACACCCTCAATCACTCACTCACTACCCTCAAACACTGACACCTCCCTCAATCACTCACTCACACCCTCAAATACTCACTCATACCCTCAATCACTCACTCACACCCTCAATCACTCACTCACTACCCTCAAACACTGACACCTCCCTCAATCACTCACTCACACCCTCAAACACTCACACACCCTCAATCACTGACACCTCCCTCAAACACTCACTCACACCCTCAAACACTCACACACCCTCAATCACTCACTCACACCCTCAAATACTCACTCATACCCTCAATCACTCACTCACACCCTCAATCACTCACTCATACCCTCAAACACTCACTCACACCCTCAATCACTCACTCACACCCTCAGTCACTCACTCACTACTCTCAAACACTGACACCTCCCTCAATCACTCACTCACACCCTCAAACACTCACTCACACCCTCAATCATTCACTCACACCCTCAATCACTCACTCACACCCTCAACCACTCACACCTCCCTCAATCACTAACTCACACCCTCAAATACTCACTCATACCCTCAATCACTCACTCATACCCTCAAACACTGACACCTCCCTCAAACACTCACTTACCCTCAAATACTCACTCATACCCTCAATCACTTACTCACACCCTCAAACACTCACTCACACCCTCAAACACTGACACCTCCCTCAAACACTCATTCACCCTCAAATACTCACTCATACCCTCAATCACTTACTCACACCCTCAAACACTCACTCACACCCTCAAACACTGACACCTCCCTCAAACACTCATTCACACCCTCAATCACTCACTCATGCCCTCAATCACTCACTCACACCCTCAAACAGAGACACCTCCCTCAAACACTCACACGCCCTCAATCATTCACTCACACCTTCAATCACTGACACCTCCCTCAAACACTCACTCACACCCTCAATCACTCACACGCCCTCAAACACTCACACACCCTCAATCACTCACTCACACCCTCAAATACTCAATCATACCCTCAATCATTCACTCACACCTTCAACCACTCACTCATACCCTCAAACACTCACTCACACACCCTCAATCACTCACTCAAACCCTCAAACACTCACTCACACCCTCAATCACTCACTCACACCCTCAAACACTGACACCTCCCTCAAACACTCACTCACACCCTCAAACACTGACACCTCCCTCAATCACTTACTCATACCCTCAAACACTGACACCTCCCTCAAACACTCACTCACCCTCAAATACTCACTCATACCCTCAATCACTTACTCACACCCTCAAACACTCACTCACACCCTCAAACACTGACACCTCCCACAAACACTCATTCACACCCTCAATCACTCACACACACCCTCAATCACTCACACACACCCTCAAACACTGACACCTCCCTCAAACACTCACACACACCCTCAAACACTGACACCTCCCACAAACACTCATTCACACCCTCAATCACTCACTCACGCCCTCAATCACTCACTCACACCCTCAAACAGAGACACCTACCTCAAACACTCACTCACACCCATAATCACTCACACCCTCAAACACTCACTCACACCCTCAATCACTCACACACCCTCAAACACTGACACCTCCCTCAATCACTCCCTCACACCCTCAATTACTCACTCTCACCCTCAATCATTCACTCACACCCTCAAACGCTGACACCTCCCTCAATCACTCACTCACACCCTCAATCATTCACTCACACCCTCAAACACTCACTCACACCCTCAATCACTCACACACCCTCAAACACTCACTCACACCCTCAATCACTCACACACCCTCAAACACTCACTCATACCCTCAATCACTCACTCACACCCTCAATCACTCACTCACACCCTCAAACACTGACACCTCCCTCAAACCTGATACCTCCCTCAATCACTCACTCCCCCCTCAATCACTAACCCCTAACACTGATACCTCCCTCTGTCCAACCATTCCTACCTCCCTCCTCACCCTTAAGGAGCAATACAACAGGAGACACTGGGATATCTTACCCATGATGTCATATGGAAGATCAATCAATAGATCACCAAGTCCGACAGCAAATGGTTCTGCCCAAAATGGTAACCCAAGGCAGCTGACAGCAGCGTAACTCTGGTAGATAATAACGGGATAGAAAAAGATGATGTGGAGTGGCAGACGTTTGCCTGCAATTGGAATAAAAAATTCAAGTTAGCTTAATGTCTATAATCAGATAGGTCCTGCAGGAGATCATGGTTAAATCTGGTGTGTATTGGACTGAGTTCCAACAAACACAAGCTCAGCTGTGGGGAGCGTCAGTTGATCTCATGTTATTTACATCTCTCCAACAGACATGGCAGCAGAGAGGCCTATGTATTACAACTGAAATAGGCTACACTCTCTGCTCATTAAAAAAAACCTTGTAAAATCAAATATAAAATGATACTGGGTAAAATGTATAGAATTTCCCAGAACATGCTGAGCTGAATCTTATCACAAGTTGGCGAAATATCATTTCATCAAGTTTTACAAAGGGTTTCTCTTCATGATGTCTAATGAGTTTTCTCCAGTAATCATCCAATAATCATCCAATTTCTCCATAATCAGAGGTAACGGTATTACAGCTGAATAAAGACAACAACAGAGACATGAGGAAGGAGCTGGGCAGAATTGACTGGAAGAGGGGCTGAGCAGGAAAGGCAGTGGAACAGCAATGGCAGGAGTTTCTGGGAGTAATTCAGGAAACACAGCAAAAATTCATCCCGAGGGAAAAAGAAGCATGGTACAGGGAGGATGAGGCAACCATGGCTGACTAAGGAAGTCAGGGATACCATAAAAGCAAAAGAGAAAGCATATAATGTGGCGAAGGGCAGTGGGAAACCAGAGAATTGGGAAGCTTACAAAGACCAACAGCGGGTAACAAAAAAAAAGAAATAAGGAGGGAGAAGATGAAATGTGAGGGTGAGCTAGCCAGTAATATAAAGGAGGACTATAAGAGTTTCTTTAGACCTATAAAGGGCAAAACAAAGGCAAAAGTGGACATTGGAAAACTGGAAAATGACGTTGGAGAGATAGTGTTGGGGAACAAGGAAATGGCTGAGGAACTGAATAATTACTTTGCACCAGTCTTCACGGTAGAAGACACGAGTAACATCCCAAAAATTCAACAGAGCCAGGGGGCAGGGCTGAGTATGGTGGCCATCACCCAGGAAAAAGTGCTAGTTAAACTGATTGGCCTGAAGGTGGATAAATCACCAGGACCAGATGGACTACACCCCAGAGTTCTAAAGGAGCTAGCTGAAGAGATAGTGAAAGCATTAGTGGTGATCTTTCAGGAATCGCTAGAGTCAGGGAGGGTCCCAGAGGACTCAAAAATCACTAACGTGACACCCCTGTTTAAAAAGGGAGTAAGGCAAAATATGGAAAATTACAGGCCAATTAGCCTAACCTTGGTCGTGGGTAAGATTTTGGGGTTTATCGTAAAGGATGGGATTTTGGAATTCTTGGAAGTGCATGGTATAATAGGATAAAGTTAGCATGGCTTCATCAAGGGGAGGTCATGCCTGACAAATCTGTTAGAATTCTTTGAGGAAGTAATGAGCAGGTTAGACCAAGGAAAGCCAATGGATGTTCTCTACCTGGATTTCAAGAAGGCCTTTGACAAGGTGCTGCATAGGAGGCTGCTGAGTAAGATAAGAGTCCATGGTGTTAGAGGCAGGGTGCTAGCATGGATAGAAGATTGGGTCTGGCAGAAAGCAGACAGTGAGGATAAAGGGGCCTTTCTCAGGATGGGGGTGAACACAAGTGGTGCTCTGCAGGGGTTGGTAGTGGGACCACAGCTTTTCACTTTATACATTAATGATCTAGATGAAGGAACTGAGGGTATTCTGGCTAAGTGTGCAGGTGATACAAAGATAGGTGGAGGAACAGGTCGTATTGAGGATGTAGGGAGGCTGCAGAAGGATTTGGATAGGTTAGGAGAGTGGGCAAAGAAGTGGCAGATGGAGTACACTGTGGGAAAGTGTGAGGGCATGCCCTTTGGTAAGAATAAAAGCATGGACTATTTTCTAAATGGGGGAGAAATTCAGAAGTCTGAAGTGGAAGGAGACTTGGGAGTTCTCGTCCTGGATTCTCTCAAGGTAAACTTGCAGGTTGAGTCAGTAGTCAGGAAGGCAAATACAATGTTGGCATTTATTTTGAGGACTTGAGTAAAAAACAGGGATGTACTTCTGAGACCCTATAAGGTCCTGGTCAGGCCACATTTGGAGTATTGTGTGACGTTCTGGGCCCCATATCTCAGGAAAGATGTACGGGGCCTGGAATGAGGCTCAGAGGAAGTTCACAAGAATGGTCCCAGGAATGAAAACCTTAACATATGAGGAACATTTGAGGACTCTGGGTTTATACTCGATGGAGTTTAGAAGGATGAGGGGGGATCTAATTGAAACTTACAGAATACTGAATGGCCTAGACAGAGTGGATGTTGGGAAGATGCTTCCATTGGTTGGAGAGCCTCAGACCCAAGAGCACAGCCTTAGAGTAAAGGGAAGACCATTTACAGCGGAGATAAGGAGAAACATCTCCAGACAGAGAGTGGCGAATTTATGGAATTCACTGCCCAGAAGGCTGTAGAGGCCAGGTCATTCAGTACATTTAAGACTGAGATAGGTTCTTGACTGTCAAGGGGATCAAGGATTATGGGGACCAGGAAGCGGCATGTCAAGGTGGCCCTAGAGGTGGGAAGATCCTCCACCCACCCTCCATCTTCATGACTGGAGGGAGCTGAGACTACCAGCCTAGAGTGTGCCGAACCTGCGTGAGAGCAGGGCACATGGCAGAGGACAGCAGAGTGACCCTCTTCGATCCTTCCTCCACTGTCTTCACAGTCACCCTGACTGTATTGCAGACCCCCTGGCCTGGGGTGTGGGTACTAGCAGAGGCGGTAGCTCTGATTTACTGGTCACCGAACTGGTGTTAGACTAAAGCCAGCATCAATTGCAGCCCAGCTGAACCGACCATCCTCCACGTTCTGCTCCGAGGAATGGTGACCCGACCCAGAACTGTAACCCTGATTTTCTCTCCACAGATGCTGCCAGACCTGCTCAGCTTTTGCAGCAACTTCTATTTTTGTTCCTGCCCCAAAATGGAGGTTGGTTGGGGAGTTGGGGGGAGTCGCGACGTGTGTTCAGATGGTCAGCCGTAGACCCCCAAAGGTCAGTAAGGAGCCCCCCCCGCCTCATGGGAGAACTGATACGAGGGGCACCTAGAAGAAGGGCCAGGACAGAGAGGAAGGAAAGGTATTCAGCACAGAGGCACAGGGCAACTGGACCTGTCACAACCTCACCAGATGGAGAGAATAGAGGAGGAGGAAATGAGGGGGGAGGAAATGAGGGGCAGAGGAAGCGAGGAAGGAGGAATCGAGGGGTGGAGGAAGCGAGGAAGGAGGAAACGATGGGGGGAGGAAGCAAGGAGGGAGGAAACGAGGGGGGTAGGAAGCGAGGAAGGAGGAATCGAGGGGTGGAGGAAGCGAGGAAGGAGGAAACGATGGGGGGAGGGAGGAAACGAGGGGGGTAGGAAGCAAGGAGGGAGGAAATGAGGGGCGGAGGAAACAAGGGGCAGAAGAAGTGAGGAAGGAGGAAACAAGGGGGGAGGAAACGAGGGGCGGAGGAAACGATGGGGAAGGAAATGAGGGGGAAGGAAGCGAGGAAGGAGGAAACAAGGGGGGGAGGAAACGGGGGGAGGAAATGAGGGGCGGAGGAAACGAGGTGGGAGGAAACGATGGGCGGAGGAAACGAGTAGGGAGGAAACAAGGGAGGCGATGGAGAAGGCCCCATGGTCCCACAGCAAACTAGAAAGAGGCAGTTGTATGATGTATATACCAGCAGGACCTTCGACGGCAAAGATGTGAGGAAGGATGGCCACCAACATAAGTACCATGGAGAGTCAGGAGGGGGAAGGGGAGAAGGTGAGGAGCATCCCAGAGACACTGGATGGCACGAGCGACCTGGTGATACCCAACCTCCAACCACCAAGAACCAAGGTGTACCCAGCACACCAGAGCTTCGGACAACCGAGAGCAGCAATGCTCCAAATCAGGGACTGAACATAACAGAACTTCTGCCAGGCTCAGAACTGACCTTCCTGGCCTTGTTCCTGTCCCAATGACACCAGATCAGGTAATGCCCCCGAGGGAGGAACAGGACATCTACGTCAGTGCGGACAGCATCCAACAGTTAGCTTACACCACGAGGATCCAGGGAGCCCCCAGTGACAAGACTATATTCAGTAATCCCGTAAACTCTCAAAGTGGGTTTTTAACTTGCCATGACGTGTATTGACGTGTGTCCTGTTAAATCTACTACAAGATGTGTCTGCACGTTATCTGACCTGGCCAATGCCAAAGTGGCCCTCCCGTTGCTACAGGATTGTGGCATACCGCACCTCAGCAGCTGCAGGAAATGGTCAAGCTTGCGGCTTGCGATTTGGTCAGGGGGAAGCAGTATTCTGCTGCGAGGAGACAACCTCACCACCTCTGAAGTTAAGGAGGTGGTGGGTGGGCACCTACAAGTAGCAGACATTACATACAGAAAGGCTCCCCTAAAGACTAATTAGCCAGTACATCCTGGTGGTCCAGAGTGAGCAGCTGGCCATCTGCTCCCTCTGCGGCTGGCAATGTCCAAACCGGTCATTCTGGCCGGAGACGTCGACTGTATTGTCAATGCGGATGGACAATCTGGATGGACTGACAGCGAACTGGACCCCTTACGGGTAATAACCTAGTCATCAGGTGTGAGACACTCTCTCTGTTGCTGTACGTGGTTCCCAGATCCTGCCCCATTGCACTCACCCGGGCACTTCACCTGTGCAGGTCTAAGGTGGACCCTGGCCACAAGGACACCATGCACAAAACTCAGGATAAGGTGGGCGGAGGGTTGGGAGAGGACGGGGCCGAAGGACATACCCAACGTCATTCTCATCCTGGTGGCTACCTTTGTGTGTGGCTGTGTCACACTGTGCTTAGACCCCCTGTACACAAACACTAAGTGTGACTATGTACTGGGGTTCTACCTGCATGCAGTGTTGCAAAGGATGGCTCTGGCCTTGTTGCTACAGAATGCTCTAAGTGTTTGGATCTTTCTACATCACCTGTCTTTCATGGAGAAATTTGCAAAGAAAAACACCTTTGATCATAAGTCCGTCCAGAAATTGTCAGCCTATGGTATCCTCGAGACCCTGCAGAGGGTGGATCTTATCCGGTTGCTCCCTGATCAGGCTGTCAAAGCCATTTGGCAGAATGCCTCATCACCAGAACTTTGCAACAAGCACCAAGACATCGCTTGGCTAGTGGTGAGAGGGGCGCTACCTGTGAGATCCTTCATGTATGTCCAGGACACTCTGCACCACCGCAAGCTACCCTCGAAGCAGCTGTGGGGGGTAGAGACTGTTACCCATCTCCTTCTGGAATGTGCCTTTGCAAAGGAAGTCTAGAGGGAGATGCAGGTTCATCCCGAGCTGCTCTATGCTGTATGGTCTGTTCCCCGGGATGCTCACCGAGACAAACATCGGTGTAAGATACTTTTTGGCCTGCCTGAATCGTATTGGTCTTCCAGAGCAAGGCGTTGTCCCTGACTGAGCGTAACAGACTGGCACATTCCCTGGTCCAGGACTATGTGCTGAGGGGCACACTAAAGCTTGGAACAGCAACCCCCAAGGCACTGTGTAAGCTCTTTATGTATAACTGGGTTCCACCCAGTTATCGGACCCTCCTGGTGCTGCAAACACGTGTAAATTGTAGTCTTGTACTAGTAAGAAATGCCTTTGGTTTGTTTGGATAGAGTTAAATTTCAATGTTTGTTTGTTACTACACAATGTTGCTACTGTACTGAACCGAACTGCTTTAGCTACTATCTATGTATCTTTAGATATTTTTACCAAAAAAGTATATTTTGGAAATAAAAAAAATCTATGCTGCTAATAATAAACAATAAAGCAAAAAATAGCATCAGATTGGGAACAATTATCCCTCTAAATATTCTTTGTTGTAGCTGCTCTATTGCACTGAGGTTACCACGAGGCACTCTGCTTCTCAGCCTTTCCCCTCACCTGGGGTGCGGTGACTCTCAGGTTGAACCACGATCAGGCGCCTATCTAATGAGAGAGAGTAGCTCTGCAGTCTGGCAAATCAATGAAAATTTGACTGTTTTATTTTAATACCCACGTTTCCCTTTGATCCTTACCGAGAAACATTACGGAACTCTGCGCGTGCCAGAAGTTATCAATGCCAGGTACAAAGTAGGAAACAGACTCTGTCGTCAGTCCATGAATGATGGTCGCCAGCCATAAATACTTCCATCTGTTACAGGCAGACAGCAACAGGAGAGTCGTCAACATTGGTGTGTCACAGCCAGTGACCGGGCCTTGTCCCGTTATATTGCCCTTTCTGTTCACACAGTCAGAGTAAAGTTTGCATTTTATGAAGTCCCAGAAACGTACACATCAAATAAAAAAGAAATCTTTTCTTTTAAATCAAAGGACTCGGAGATTTTAGGCTACAGGTGGTTTAGAAACACACTTCGCTGCACCAGCATTGAGAGAGAAATGACCGTCCTGCCATTTCCCGAAGCCATTGACTAGGAGTGGAGGCTAACCAGATTCCAGGGTTTCTTACAGCTCTCCTACCTGTAGCAGTGATCTGCATCAGATGAGCCCTTGGCTCAGAGTCATGGTGCTCAGTGGTGAGAGAATGTGAACAGGAGATACAGTAGAGGAAAGAGATGGAGGACTGGACTTTATGACACTGAGCCTTCCCCCATCAGTGTAAGTGGATCAGACATGAAATTGTGAAGCCTCCCCACTGCCTTCCCACCCAGTCCTCACCTGTCTCCCATTTTACACAAAGAAGCCATATTAGAGGGGAAAAGCCCTTACTCCTATCGAGGCCATAAAGCAGCCATGCAAAAGCCTCAGCTGCTATCTGACCCACTGCAGCAGAAAGGAGTAGGCCTGTGCAGGTAACCCCAGCAGCTTTCGCAGTGTAGGGTGCTGGGTACAAACAGTCCCTGGGTGGGGTTACCGTTCTACATGGTTCAGCTCCCAGGTGAGGAGAGTCCCTTCCAAACGCTGAAAGGGCATGAGGCTAGGATGTGCATTCTAGTAGCATCACCCTGGAGTGGCAGAAATGATGGAAGGTGATCCATTGAATAGGAAGGCTGGTGGGCTGGATGGTGAGGAGAAGGTTTAGCACGGTCACCTTCATTGCTCAGACCTTTGAGTATAGGAATTGGCATGTCAAGTTGAGGCTGTTTAGGACATTGGTTGAGGCCTCTTCTGGGATACTGTGTCCAGCTATGGTCTCCCTGTTGTAGGAAGGATATGATTAAGCTGGAGAGGCTTCAGAAGAGATTTACTACAACACTGCTAGGAATGGAGGATTTGAGTTATAAAGAAGAAGCTGGATACACTGAGGCTTTGTTTCGCTGGGCCCTAGGAGGTTGCGAGGTGACCTTTATGGACCTTGAGGCATATAGATCTCTTTTCCCCACAGCGGGAGATTTCGAGACTAGGTGCGATATTTTTAAGGTGAGAGAAGATGTAAAACGGAGATGAGAAACAACATTTTTAAATAGAGAGTGGTTTGTGTGTCGAATGAATGTCCAGAGGAAGTGGTGGATGAGGGCACAGTTACAATATTTGGACTGGTACATGAATAAGACACAATTGGAGGGAAATGGGCCAAGCGCAGGCGGGTGGGATTACGATCGGAGTGGACTGGTTGGACCGAAGGGTATGTTTCCATGCTGTGTGACTGTATAAGGAAAGCTTAGAGCAATTCTGAGAGGGAGGGATAGTGCGTGTGGCTGAAGTGCAGGTAGAGTGGCGGACATGGTGGACCACCATGGCTTTGCTTTTGTTTAATCACCCTCCTCAGGTCCCTCCACACGCACTTCGGGGTCTCTCCCTCCTCTCTTTAAGTCTGTTTTCTTATCAGAACAGGCAGTGCACATGTGCTAAATCAAACGAAACTCACTGAATGTTACGTCAATGGTAAAGTGAATAAATTAAGTGTAAACAGCCAAGAGAGCTCATGTCAAAATATCAACTGTGGAGCCTGTGTGTGTAAGTGAATGCTTAATTAAGATTTTATGAAAGTGTACTGTTGTGTGTGTGCACACACGTATTTGAATAAATGTTTGATAGAGGATATGTGGTTTGTCTTATGCATGTCAGTGCGTACATCAGTGTGCGAGAGATTGTATTAGTGTATCAATGTGTGTGCACGGGTGTGTGAGAGAGTCTGATTTAGCACAGAGATAGTAGGAACTGCCAGTGCTGGAGTCTGAAATAACAAGGTGTAGAGATGGATGAACACAGCAGGCCAGGCAGCATCAGAGGAGCAGGAAAGCTGACATTTCGGGTCTGGGCCCTTCTTCAGAAATGGGGCAGGGGAAGGGGGTTCTGAAATAAATACAGAGAGGGGGAGGCAATGATGGAAGGTGAATGGAGGAGCAGATAGATGGAGAGATGATGGACAGGTCAAGGAGGTGGGGATGGAGCCAGTAAAGGGGAATGTAGGTGAAGAGTTGGGATGGGGGTTGGTCAGTGAGGAGGGAGGGGTGGGTAGGTGGGAGGGAAGAAGGGCAGGTCAAGGAGGTGGGGATGAGGCTAGTAGGTAGGAAGTAGGGGTGGGTTTTGATGAGTGAGGTGGGAGGAATGGATAGGTGGGAGAAAAGATGGAAAGTCAAGGAGGCAGGGACAACCTGGGCTGGTCTTGAGATGAGGTCGGGGGGTGGGGAGATATTGAAGCTTGTAAAGTCCACACTGAGAACATTGGGCTGCAGGGTCCCAAGGTGGAATATGAGATTTAGCACACAGGCATGTCTGCTTTAGAAGAAAACAGACTTAAAGAGAGGAGAGGGAGATTGCTAAGTGCATGACTATGTGAGAGAGTGTAAGTATGTCAGGGTACGAGAGTATCTGTGCGTGAATGTGTATCCGCGTGCAAGAGAATGGGGCAACACGGTGCCTCATGGCGCCAGGGACCCGGGTTTGATTCCACCCTCAGGCAATTGTCTGTGTGGAGTTTGCACATTCTCCCCGTGTCTACATGGGTTTCCTCCGGGTGCTCCCGTTTCCTCCCACAGTTCAAAGATGTGCAGGTTGGATGGGATGGCTGTGGGAAACGGTGTGGGTCTAGGTCTGATGCTCTTCAAAGAGCTAATGTGGACTCGATGGACTGAAGGGCCTGCTTCCACACTGCAGGGATTCTATATCAGTGTGAGAGGTTCAATTATGTGCGAGACAGTGCGTCAGTGCGAGGCAGTGCGTCAGTGCGAGGCAGTGCGTCAGTGTGAGAGAGTGCTTCAGTGTGAGAGAGTGTCAGTGTGAGAGAGTGCATCAGTGTGAGACAGTGCGTCAGTGTGAGAGAGTGTCAGTGCGAGGCAGTGCGTCAGTGTGAGACAGTGCGTCAGTGTGAGAGAGTGTCAGTGTGAGAGTGCATCAGTGTGAGACAGTGCGTCAGTGTGAGAGAGTGCGTCAGTGTGAGACAGTGCGTCAGTGTGAGAGAGTGCGTCAGTGTGAGAGAGTGCGTCAGTGTGAGACAGTGCGTCAGTGTGAGAGAGTGTGTCAGTGTGAGACAGTGCGTCAATGCGAGGCAGTGCGTCAGTGTGAGAGCGTGCGTCAGTGAGAGGCAGTGTGTCAGTGCGAGGCAGTGTGTCAGTGCGAGAGAGTGCATCAGTGTGAGACAGTGTGTCAGTGTGAGAGAGTGTCAGTGTGAGACAGTGCGTCAGTGTGAGACAGTGTGTCAGTGTGAGAGAGTGCATCAGTGTGAGACAGTGCGTCAGTGTGAGACAGTGTGTCATGCGAGACAGTGCGTCAGTGCGAGACAGTGTGTCAGTGCGAGACAGTGTGTCAGTGTGAGAGAGTGTCAGTGCGAGGCAGTGCGTCAGTGCGAGACAGTGCGTCAGTGTGAGACAGTGTGTCAGTGTGAGAGAGTGCATCAGTGTGAGACAGTGCGTCAGTGTGAGACAGTGTGTCATGCGAGACAGTGCGTCAGTGCGAGACAGTGTGTCAGTGCGAGACAGTGTGTCAGTGTGAGAGAGTGTCAGTGCGAGGCAGTGCGTCAGTGCGAGACAGTGCGTCAGTGTGAGACAGTGCGTCAGTGCGAGAGAGTGCGTCAGTGCGAGACAGTGCGTCAGTGCGAGAGAGTGCGTCAGTGTGAGACAGTGTGTCAGTGTGAGACAGTGCGCCAGTGCGTAAGCACATGAGAGAATTGAGCAGATCTTGACCTTTTGTCATATAAAACAGATAATCGGGCAACTCGATTTACATCTCTGTTAATTTTTAATTTGGAATGGCTTCAGCACTGAACTATGATCTGGCCCAGTAACTACAACGACAGTGCATGTTACTGAGCTGACTCCTGGGTGCTTTTCTGAGTGGCTGCTGTGAGAAGTGTTCTTCGTGCTTATAGTCAGTCCAGGTTCCAGGTGAATTGCTCAGAGCATGAGCCTTTATACGGGTTCAAGGGAGAAGGAACAAGTGTGGATTCCAGGCCAATGACATTTAATGTCACCAAAGAATGAAATGCATTATAGAATCAGAGTGCCTACAGTACAGAAACGTGCCATTCGGCCCATAAAGTCTGTGCCAGTCAAAAACAAACACCTATCTATTTTAAGTGATAATGGGAACTGCAGATGCTGGAGAATCCAAGATAATAAAATGTGAGGCTGGATGAACACAGCAGGCCAAGCAGCATCTCAGGAGCACAAAAGCTGAAGGGTCTAGGCCCAAAACGTCAGCTTTTGTGCTCCTGAGATGCAGCTTGGCCTGCTGTGTTCATCCAGCCTCACATTTTATTACCTATCTATTTTAACCCCATTTTCTAGCACTTGGCCCATAGCCTCGTACACAAGTACACATCTAAATACTTCTTCCATGTTTCCTGGGTTTCTGCTTCCACTACGCTTACAGGCAGAGAATTCCAGATTCCTACCACTGTCTGGGTGAAAAATCTTTTCCTCACATCTCCTCTAAACCTCCTGCCCTTTCCCCGAAATCTGTGGCCCCAGTCATTGATTCCTCTATCAAAGGGATAACTTCCCTCCTGCCCACCCTGCCTGTCCCTCATAATTTTACACATCTCAATCATGTCTCAGTCTCTTCCGCTCCAAGGAAAACAACCCCAGCCTGTCCTATCTCCCTTCATAACCAAAACTCTCCAGCCTGGGCACCATGCTGTAAATCTCCTGTGCACTCACTCCAGTGCTTTCCATTCCCCCTATATTGTGGATTCCAGAACTGCACACAATATTCCAGCTGCGGTCTAACCACAGTTTTATACCATTCCAGCATAATCTCCCTGTTCTTAAACTGTATTCATTGGCTAATAAAGTCAAGTTTCCATTATGCCTTCTTAACCAGTTTACCTACCTGTCCCACTACCTTAACAGGCCAGTGCACATGCACACCAAGGTGCCTTTGATCCTCTGTGCATCCCAGGGCCCTACCATAGAGCCATACAGCACAGAAACAGATCCATCATTCCAACTCGTCCATGCCAATCAGATATCCTAAATTAAACTAGTCCCGTTTGCCAATCTTTATATATTCCTACGCCTTGCTTGTCCTGCCCAAATGCATCACCACTTATCTGGATTGACCAGCCCATCTATATTCTTTTGTAATCAAAGTCTATACTCCGTACTTTTTACCATCCCACCAATTTTCGAATCATCTGCAAACTTATTGATTAACCCTCCGACATTCAATTGTTTATATAAACCAGCACTACAAGGGGCCCCGACCCTTATCCCTACAGAACGTCTCTGGTCACAGGCTTCCAATCACCAGAACACCTTTGACCATCACCCTCTGCTTCCTGATACACTTCCCAATTCTAGATAACTTCGTCTAGTCTCCCTGCGTCCCATGGTCTCTCGCCTTTGCTATCAGTTTCTCAATGGGACTTTATCAAAAGTGATAAAAATAAATTTGAAGTTCAAACCAACTAGTCTAATGGTAACTGCTTCCAATTATTGCAAAAATCCTCCTGGTCTGCTAATGTCGGTGCTTACGGCCTGGCCTCTATGAGACTCCAGGCTTACACCAATGGTTTAATAAGTCGTTCAGTTCAAGAAGTATTAGGGGTAGCCAATAAATACTGGCCTTGACAGTGGTGCCCACATCCCATGAAAGAATTAAGGAGAAAGAAAATTATATAGATGAACAGAGCAGAAATGATAAAATAACACAGCTTTGAAGGAGTCTAATCTGCTCACTGTGACTGTGCCAATCAATTAGTCTCACTCTTCCGGCCTTACCTCATTGCTCGTAAATATTTTGATTTTCAAATATAAATCCAAACCTCAAAGTTTTTGAGAAGGTTTGTAGCTCGGGCTGCGGATGAAGTTGTAGACTTGCTCATTGAGCCGGTGTTTGGTTGCAGACGTTTCGTCACTCTGCATGGTAACAGTGGCAATGCGTCTCTGGTGAAGCATTGGTGTTCTGTCCTCCTTGTTAGTCATACGCCTTTGTTTGTTAGGGTGGTTGGCATTTTGTATATCGGAGCTAGTTCAATGTGTTTGTTGAATACCAGGCCTCCAGAAATTCCCTGAAATGTCTCTACTTGGCTCGTGCTATTGTGGATGTGTTGTCCCAGTTGAATTAGTGTCCTCCTTTGTCCATGTGTATTGAGACCAGTGAGAACTGGCTATGTTTCTTGGTGGCTAGTCGGTGTTAGTGTATCCTTATTGTTAGTTTTCTTCCAGTTTGGCCTATGTAATGTTTTTCACAGTCTTTGCGTGGTACAGAACGCCAACGCCGCACCAGAGGCACACTGACAATGTTACCTCGCAGGCTGACAAAACACACCGCTCTGCGAGCAAGTCTACAACATAATATCCAGTCCTCTTTCAAAAGTTACCATTGGTTCCATTCCCACGGTCTAACAATGAGACACAGAAGATGCCAGTATTTCATATTAATGCATCTACTGTAAAGAGCTCTTGAGGATGTGGGACATGTTGTAAAAATGCAAGACCTTTTCTTTCTCAATTCAAACAAGACTCTAGTAACTTTGTGACATGGCTGATTTCTCGAAGATTGGTATTGGCAAGGTCTGTATAGCTGTTGGGCAGGAGTAGAGAAAAACACGATAGGGGTCTGTTAACTCAGTGAACTGGCCAGCTTGATGCAAAGGAATTTCAACAGTGTGGTTCACCGCTTGTGCTAGCTGAAGCTAACATGGAAATCTCACTTTCTCAACCTCTCCCCTCACCTGAGGCATGGTGACCCTCAGGTTAAACCACCACCAGTCCCACCACAACCCGTCTTTCTCTTTCGAAGAGAGAGTAGTCTTATGGTCTGCTGGAACTTTGGCATATTACCTTTGCAAGGATGCTAGCTTGTTCTACACTCCATCCAATTCTCTGTTCGAGACAATGGAAACTTCAAGGATGCACAGATTGTAAAAAGGGCGTGCAGATGCATTCATTTTATTTGTTTCTTCAGGAACATCTGCACAGCTTATGGACAGAAATCATTTTGGAGTCTGATCACAGCAATGTGTGTGCACGTCCAGTTGATCTTGAAGCATTGGTAGATTATAATTCACCCTAGCTTCACCTGGGACAATGTTTTTGTCAGTCTCTGATAGGGAATCAATCTTATGCTTCACCTTTGACCCATTATGCAGTGCAGCAGTGTTAAGTTCCAAATCAGTGGGAAAACAACAATTTAAATCTCCTGCCCAGAATAGATAAAGATCAGAGAGACAGTAACCCCTGTTGTTTGCCTGCTCAGAGCTCACTATGGATAATATTTCTCTCTAGTTGCCATTCCACATTGGCAGATTCAAATTCTCTGCCTAGGTCCCATCTGTTTAACCCAAATTAGATCAATAATGGAACAAAGTGAGAATTGAATTCTCACTTGTGCCTACACTGTGGCATGTCAAAAATTGTTACCAAACCTCCAGCAGCACCAACATAACAATTCTGTCGATTTTATGGAAACCAGGTAAATTTCCCTTAAACCTCACCAACAGCGTACATTTTATAGGAATGAAGATTTAAAATGCCAGTTTTTAAGGCAGGGCTTCCCAAAGTGGGGGACAGGACCCCAAGTCTGGTCATGAGCTCAGAGGTGAACAGTGACTTTGTAGACCTCATTGAGATACACCAGAGATACTCTCACTCAAACAGGCCTCTGCTCACTCAGACGCCCCACTCCAAGGTCCCTCAGGCCCCCACTTCCACAGGCCCTCCGTCTCTGCCCCTCAGCCCTCATCCCCTCCTCCCTCATCCTCCACACTCCTACTCCCCACTCCTTCAGCCCCTCCTTCCCTGCCCCCTCAGTCCTCAATCTCCTCCTACCTCAGCCCCCACTCCCTACTCCCTCAGCCCTTCACTCCCTCAGACCCCCACTCACCCCCTCAGCCCCTCAATCCCCACTCCTTCAGTCCCCCCCACTCCCACAGGCCCTCATTCCCCACTCTTTCTAGCTCCTCCTTCCTTACCCCTGAGCCCTCACTCCCCCCGCCTCAACCCCTCAATCTCCACTTACTCAGCCCCCACTCCCCACTCTCTCAGTCCCTCACTTTCCAGTTCCTCAGCCCCCACTCCCCACTCCTTCAGTCCATCCTTCCCTGGCCCCTCAGCCCTTAGTCTCCACACACCTACTCCTTTATCCCCCAATTCCACACTCCCTCAGCCCCTCACTCCCTACTCCATCAGTCCCTCTCTGTCCATTCCCTCAGCCTCCACACACCTATTCCCTCAGCCTTCATGCTGCCTCCATCAGCTCCTCAATCCCTACCTACCTCATCCCCACAATCCCCATCTTCTCAGCCCTGCACTCTTTACTCCCTTAGTCCCTCAATCCCCTCTCCCTCAGCCCCCACACCTCTCAGCCCCTCTGTCAATCCTTCCCTCAAATTTTCACTCCCTTCTCCCTCAGCCTGTCACTCCCCTCTCCTGAAGCCCCCATACTCCTGCTTAATCCTTACTCCCTGAGTTCTCACTGAGGGGTCTCAACAATCTTCAAATCTTGAAATGGAGGGAGTATTTTTGACAAGAATTGGTTCAAGGTTTCTCTACTGGTGATCTTCTTCTCACTGGGTGTATTCAGTTAGTGACAAAAGCACAGAACCCACCTGGATCAGGGTTTTCTCCTCCCCTCAGTAAACCTCCATCTTCTATCCGCCTCCCCCTCTCCCTATTTATTTGAGAACCCCTTTCCCCTCCACCATTTCTAAAGAAGGGTCTAGGCCTGAAACATCACTTTTCCTGCTCCTCTGATGCTACTTGGCCTGCTGTGTTCATCCAGCTCCACACCTTGTTATCTCCGAGCCTTCACCCTAACTGGAACTTGCCGCTTTAAAAAGCCTTTCCATCTTCTGCCTGCAGAATATGCACTAAATCCTCAAACTGTGACCTTCTCTGAGCTAATTTCAGTTCCCATTAGCTCCAAACTCATCAGGAACTTTACTGGTGTTGCAATTACCAATTCCGTTTAGGCCAAACAGTTACTAAACTGGTAAAATGCTATGTACAAGAGAATCTAATTCTGATTGGAATCCAGCCATTTGTCTCCAAACATTCAGAGGAACTGCATTCTAGCTAAAAATATCCACATACAATACAACAAAAATTCAAAGCATTGTATTTGACAAAGGATCCACTGTCTTTCTTCTCTGTTTTGCTATGTCCTCTTTTCCCATAAAGTAATAATTTCAACTGACATTCCTGAGAGAGTTCTGCACAGTCAGGGATGTTGTCTTTTGGTTTGGATATTATAATGAGCCTATTAATCCTTCCAGGTGGCTACAAATGAGCTGATTGAAGAAGAGTAGGGAGATTCTCCTCAGGCTAATATTTTTCTCCCAATTAATGTTCTTCAAACCAATGGTCACTTTGAATGATTTAGGTCACTATCACATTGTTGTTGGTGAGAACTGTCTGTGAGTGGATGAACAGCCTCATTTCCTCCTTTATTGTCAGTAACAATGCGACAAAAGTTCATCATCAGTTGTGAAGGGTCTTTAAATGTCCCAAGAGCTAAATAATTATAATTTTGTCTCCATTTCTCTCCTGAAGACAGCAATGGCCACTATATATATCACAGGTGGAGACAATGAGCTCTTACCCCATCACGCTCAAGTTCGACATGGACCTAGACACAAATACCTTGCAGGCTTCGTCCCTGGTTAGTGATTGGCTGACTTGTCGTAGAATCCCGACAGTGCAGATTGAAGCCATTTGGCCTGTGAGTCTGCATCGACCCTCCAAAAAGCATTCCACCCAGACCCACCACTCCCCACTCTATCCCCACAATCCCACATTTCACATGGCTGGTCTACATAGCCTGTGCAGCTCTGCACACCATGGGGCAATTTAGCATGGCCAATCCACCTAATGTGCACATCACTGCACACTATGAGGGAATTCAGCATGGCCAATCCACCTAATATGCACATCACTGCACACTATGAGGGAATTCAGCATGGCCAATCCACCTAATATGCACATCACTGCACACTATGAGGGAATTCAGCATGGCCAATCCACCTAATGTGCACATCACTGCACACTACAGGTATATCTAGCATAGCTAATCCACCATCTTCCATTGTCTTCTCTGTAGCCAAGGCCAACAAGCTCTAAATGACCGACAGCAGATTTTGGATCAAGCTTGGGCCCACATTGCCTTTATTGGTAACTTCCCTGAAGCATTGAGAGAAAGGGAAAGTGCTGAGCATGTTTATTTCTGGCCTTGAACATCATGCCCAGGATGACGATCACTCTGCGTCATCCCCTGACAAATGAATGAATGTCACCGCTGCCAGGATGAAAGGGCTGGCTTTACTTCCTTCCTTCTCTGGAACAATGAGGTCTGCTCCCCTCGAAAGGCTGAGCTCTGTTCACGTGCAGTCTCCAGGAATATCACACAGAAGGAGAAATAAGACTAGCCTCCAGTTCTCTCCACCGCCCTACTCCTTCTCCTAATCTTCAGTGACTGTGCTCCTCCTGTGCACCTCCCCACAGAAGTTGGAGTTCGGGACAATAATGCAGAGCATGTGCACTCTTATATGGAGTGCCAGGAAATATGAAAAGCAAATACAAAAGAGAGAGAAATATGTCGTAATTACTGACTCAAAATGTCTATCAGTCAAGGATCAGGCAGGAGAAGGATAAGTCTAGGACATTCTATACAGCTGCAAGGATTGTCTACCACATTCCACAACATTTCACAGTTGAGTAATTTAAGAGCTGAGCTGTAGGCCCAAATTGCCTCCACTTATAAACATCAATCAGAGTCCTATATTCAAGTGTGAAATTTTAAATTGCATTTCTCACCATATGAATAATTCAAATATTAGTCCTGAGGCTTGATAAAGAATTAAACTTCTGAGATCCCAGAGAACTTTTATTATCTTCAGATCACAAAATAATAGTCTGCGCAAGCTCTAAATTATGGAAAATGGTTTCATTGCACCCAAGAAAGAAAGCATTTGCTTTCATGTGATACTTCCATCATCTCAGGAACTTCCAAAGTGAATTCCTTTCAAATTGTTGCAATGATGTAGACTGTTGCCTTCTGAGTGTGAATTGTTTTCAGTTGTAAATTTAACGGGTATGTTTAGCCTGAGTCAGCTGAGCTGCCAGTGCTGTTCTTCTGTCATCCAGAAGGGCTATGTTACGAATGTACAGTGTTGACAGGGAAGCTGGCTGACCAAATTTGTGTAAATTACACAAGTCCTTCTGCCTAGTGAATAAGTGAAGACAAACTCAGGGGAGCAGGACAGTTGGTAGATGAGGAAAGGTGAGGCCCAAAGGGTACAGGAAATGCCCATAATTTTGGAACTGTGCCCCCTCACCCTCAGAAATTCATTGTACTCAAAAGTCCAGCACATGGTAAACTTGTCTGTTGAGTCCAGCCAGAGTTGAAGGGTTTTGGATTATGGGGAACGCAGGGATGCCATGGGAACTGACGTAAAGCAATGAATGTCAATGAAAAGGAAAGGAAAGATTTGCATTTGTATATGCAAATTGGTACTCACGACCATCAGGAGTCTCAGAATGCTTTTCAGCCAATGGAACACTGCTGAGGTAGAGAGCCTACGTTGTTAAGTGGGCCAGTTTATGCATCGCAAATTCCCACAGATAATGAGATAATGACCAGCTAATCTGCTTTTGTGATGATGAGTAAGGTACAAATATTGACCAGGGCATACTTTTTCTAAAGTTGTGCTTGGGACCATCTGAACAGATGAATGAGATAGAGTCATTAGAGATGTACAGCACAGAAACTGACCCTTCGGTCCAACATGTCTATGCCGACCAGGTATCCTAAATAAATCTAGCCCCATTTTCCAGCATTTGGCCCATCTCCCTCTAAACCCTTCCTATTCATATACCCATCCAAATGCCTTTTAAATGTTGTAATTGTACCAGCCTCCACCACTTCCTCTGACAACTCATTCCATACATGTACCACCCTCTGTGTGAAAAAGTTGCCACTTGGGTCCCTTTTAAATCCTTCCCATCTCACCTTAAACCTATGCCCCTCTAGATTTTGATTCCCCCACCCCAGAGAAAAGACCTTGGCTATTCACTCCCCATCCATGTCCCTCATGATTTTATGAGCCTCTATAAGGTCACCCCTCAGCCTCTGATGCTCCAGGGAAAAGAGCCCCAGCCTATTCAGGCTCTCCCTACAGCTCAAAACCCCCAACCCTGGTGGCATCCTCGTAAATCTTGACTGAACTCTTTCAAGTTTCACAATATCCTTCCTAAAGCAGGATTCTGGGTCATCCAAGATGGAGGACAGGTAAAAATGGTGACTGTAAAAGCTGCTCCTTTTTTGAGGTATTTTCAGTTTTGGAGCTGATTTTCTCAAATTCTAGGAGCAGTAATTACTGTTTTGTAAAGCTGTTGCATTGTCTTAGAGCTTAAAAGGATCAAAACAACAGCACTTTAAAAAGGAGGAAGGCAGACAAGGGCAGTGACCACATGGGCAGTGATTCAAACAGGGAAAGGAGCCAACACTGCTGTCTGATCCAGGAGTGACCTGCACAGCTGTTGTCTTTGCTCAGGGATAGAGGAACTGCCGACGAAGAATGGTCCAGATCCGAAACGTCAGCTTTCCTGCTCCTTTGACGCTGCCCGGTCTGCTGTGTTCATCCGGTTCCACACCTTGTTATCTGTTGCCTTTGCTGTCTGGTTTCAATTATCTACAGACATCGGTGTTCATTCTAAGGTCTTATTTTAACATCTCATCAGGCAGCACCTCTGACAGTGTGGCACTCCCCTGGTACTACACAGGGAGATCAGCCTCGATTCTTTGTTTAAGCCCAGAAACGTAACTTTGAAGCCCAAAATCTTGAGAGCCAGAAGTGAGAGTGTTACTAGCTGAACTGCAGCCATCAGCTTGAACAATAATGAATTCAGAGTTGACATTTTAACAAGGGCATGGCTGCAGGGAAACGCAGAAATACCAAGGGAACAACTGTAAATAATTCATGAAAATTTTGGCACTTTCAGTCAGCCTCCTGTAGAATTTAGGAAAAATAATCCACAGTATTTTAAAATACAATTTGGTGAGGAGGCTGTTTGCTTTATATGTAAAGTTGTGGGTGATTAGGGATGAGTAATACGCCTGTCATTTTTTTTTACGGGACCAAATTGCATCATGAACCTTGATAATTACAGCTTTCAACAGACTTGGTGGCATCTCTTCTTACCATAGATACCTAACTTCAAAGAAATGAAATGACATTGACGACATTTAAACACACTGCAGAAGCGATATGGACATTTAGAGGTCGTCACTGTGAATCTCCCCACTCAGGCTTCTATCCCTCCTACAGTAAAGAAACAGCTCTTTTCAGAGCCACCCTCTGTGACTGGGACAAAAGATCCTTTTCAAGCCTTTCTGCAGCTTTTGACATATTTGACCACACAATTTTTCTCCGGTACCTTTTCCCTGCTATCCCACTGGTTGGGTCCACTTTCACCAGCTTCTGTTCTTATCTTGCCAGCTGTATCCAGGGAGTAACCTGAACTGATTATCCTCTCACCCTCATCCACATCAACAACAACAAAGTCTACCTGACCACACCTGTCCTAAAACCTCCACTGTTTCCAAATTTTGATTTGATTTATTATTGTCACATGTACCTAGGTATAGTGAAAAGTTTTGTTTTGTGTGCAGTACAGGCAGATCATACCATACTCAGTGCATTAGGGTAATAGAACAGAGCAAAGAGCACAATGTTACGCTATAGAGAAGGTGCATAAAAAGTGGGATCAACATTGAATTTGAAATTGGAGAGGTCCATTCAGCTGTCTAATAACAGCAGGGAAGAAACAGTTCTTGAACTTGTTGGTCCACGTGTTTAAGCTTTTGTGTCTGCTGGTTTGGAAGGGAGTATAATCAGGGTGGGAGGGGTCTTTGATGATATTGACTGCCTTCCCAAGGCAGCAAGAAATGTAGATGGAGTCAATAGATGGTTTATGTGATGGACTCGGCTGTGTTCACAACTCTTTATAGTTACTTATAGAATGAAAAGAGCAGTTGCCATGCAAAGCTGTTATGCATCCAGATAGAATGTATCCAGATAGAATGTTTTCTATAGTGCATGTTTAAATATTAGGAAGAGTTTTTCTGGACATATCAAATATCCGTAGCCTTCCAAGGAAGCAAGTGTGTCCGTGAGCTTCATCGACTGTCGCATCAACAGATTGCTGGTGATCGTCATTCCTAAGAACTTGATGCAGCTGACCATCTCCATCTCAGCTCCATCGATGTAGATAGGCGTGTGCCTTCCACCTTTCTCCCTGAAGTCAATGACCAGCACTTTCATTTGTCGGATTGTCAGATTGCTTCCCTGACATCCAAGCAGAAATTTAATCCAACTAAAGTTCCCTGACTCCATCTCCCTTCCTGACAATAGTCTGAAACTAGATCAAACTGTTCACAATGTACTTAATCTTGAGATGAGCTTATTAGCATCATTGCTAAGGTCATTTATTTCCGCTGATGTAATGTTTTCTGATTCCAATCTACCTCAGTCCATGTGTTGCTGAAAGCCTGGTCCATCTTTCCTACCTCTACACACGATATTCCCACGGATAGCCTCCTACCCATCGTAACCCCTAAAGCTTTGCTGCCTGTGTCAAATCAGTTTCCATTCATTCAATCCTCCCTCTGTTCGTTGCTGTACATTGGTTCCCAGTTAGATGAAACCCAGATGTTAACATGATCATCCTTATTCGAAATTCCCTTCATGGCCTTACCCCTCCCTTTCACTCTCACCTTCTCCAATACAACATAACTTTGAGATCTCTGTAAATCTCCAATGCTGCAGCATTCCAGATTTTAATCACTCCAGCATCATGGACGATGCCTTCAACTACCTCGTCCTTAAGCTTCAGTATGCCCTTCGGAAACCTCTCTTACAGAATCATAGAATGAATACAGTGTAGAAAGAGACCATTCAGTCTATCCAGCCCATACCAACTTCAGCAAAAGTAACCAGTCTCCCTCCCCTCCCCTCCCCTGCTGGCCCTGCAAATATTTATCCAGTACCTTCTGAAAATCTTGTTTGATTCTGCATGTACCACTCTCTCACGATCCCAACAATATGCTATGTAAAAACAAATTCCTTGTGTAGCCTTTAACTCTTCTGCCACTCACTGGTTTTAGCGTCATACCGCATGGAAACGGGCCCTTCGGCCCAACTCATCCATGCCGACCAAGTTTCCCAAACAAGAACACCAGTCCCATTTTGCCTGTTCTCAACTATTCTGTTAAAGGGAGCAGTTTCTCCCCTTCTGCACCATCTGACCGCTCAAGATTTTGAACAATTTCATCTCCTCAGCCTTGCTCGAAGGAGAAGAGCCCAGTGTCTCCAAATCATCCATAAATCTGAGATTGCTCATCTGAAAATATTATCACTGCTGCCTCACAGCACCAGGGACCCGGGTTCAATTCCACCCTCGGGCGACTGTCCGTGTGGAGTTTGCACATTCTCCCCGTGTCTGTGTGGGTTTCCTCCGGGCGCTCCGGTTTCCTCCCACAGCCCAAAGATGTGCAGGCTAGGTGGATTGGCTGTGGGAAATTTCCTGTAGCATCCAGGGATGTGTAGATGAGGTTGCTTATAGGCGGATGGGTCTGGGTGGGATGCTGTAAGAGTTGGTGTGGACTTGTTAGGCCGAAGGGCCTGTTTACACACTGTAGGGAGCTAAGTAAGTAAGTAAAATGTTTATGCACCCGCTCCAGAGCATCCACAGCCTTTCTCAAGTGTGGTACATGGAATTGAACACAAACTTCAGCTGATGCCAAACCACTGTCTTATGAAGATTCACCGTAACTTCCTTTGCTTTTGAATTCTATGCGTCTAATTAGATAATAAAACAAGGATCCCATTTGCCGAGGATAAAGTTTGCATTTATATAGAGCCTTTCACAGTCTCAGGCCATCAAGAAATCGCCAACTGAGCCAACATTGACACTTTGGCACAGAGATTGTGAGCATACAGATTGAGGGCACACAAAGGGTAACTTCACTGATTTTGCTGGTGATAGTGCTGGTTAGAGAATTGGCACTCCACAGGTTCTAGGCCAGTGTTCTATTTGAGGACTATTCCGACTGGGATGTAGGCTGGGTGAACTTATCCTGGAAG
Source organism: Stegostoma tigrinum (assembly GCF_030684315.1). Lineage (NCBI taxonomy): Eukaryota > Metazoa > Chordata > Chondrichthyes > Orectolobiformes > Stegostomatidae > Stegostoma > Stegostoma tigrinum. The sequence goes on from NC_081379.1 coordinate 39,106,407, forward strand.
TGTCGTGGTTTCCATTGCATCGTGTGCAAGTGGCTTCGGTTGTTCCACTGTTTTCAGTGAGACAGAAGAGAGATTTTAGATTTGTAACCTGGTCCGCTTTTAACTTCCCAGTCCCTGCTGGGTAACAGGAGGGAATGCTATACAATTAGCCTCAGTATTTCCCGCTTTCCCTAGTGCCACCTTCGTTTGGTCAGTATGGATAGTGATAGCTGCTTCTATAAGGGAATCCTACCCAACTCCTCCTTCTATACCACTCCCACCTTTGAAAAGAATGGGTGCAGGTGGGAATAGAATGGAGCTCAGACCATTCCACTTCTCTCTCCTAGCCCTTCCAAACCCCACCCCCACTGCAGTCAAGTAGCCTGATTAGCACTCACTCACCCATGCATTCTGAACATGGGCAATAACCCAATCCCTCAGCAGATTAGTGTCTTCTGAGGCAAGAAACACTGAGAGATTGAGCTAAAGAACTAGACTTTTTGTCAGAGGCAGGGGTGGGGGAATCAATAGGTTGAGCCAAGCCACGATGAAGTCTTGTTTACCAAATCAGGCCAATTTATGCAGAGAGTGGATATAGGTCAATTGCCAGAGAATAGTGGAGGATCTTTAACAAGAAGGAGAGTCAATTTTTAATAACATGGTATTTTCTCTAATGGCACATGTTGTACCCAGTACTTCATAGAATCAGAGAATGGTTATCACACAGAAAGAGGCTATTCAGCCACATTGGGCCTACACCATAGGGAAAGCCTAACTCTAATCATCATTATTTACTTTTCAATACTTTGTTATACACCATGAGTTGTAGTTGGGAGCTGTAAAGATTCATTCTGGATGCTAAACTTGAAGCCTTGTAGAGACGTGGCTCAGTCACAGTTCAATCAAAGATAAAGATGAATCGCTAAAAAATCATGCAATTTTATTTACCTTCCTCCATTCCGGGCTGCGTGCTTCAGGCTCAAGAGGGCCAGGACATAGAAGACAATCTCATTGAGGATTAGTGTGGGGTGCTTTGCCATGATGTCTCTGGGATCACGCAGGGTGACCCACCAATCCCAGTCCACCATCCTGAAGCAATGGGAAACTTGACTGATGCAAGCTTCTCCTGAGGAAAACAAGATGCCCCTGTTAAAGTCAGAGTGACACAAGCTGCCCACAACATCATTCTGTGAAGGTAACCAAGCTTCTCATTGGCCGTTTGAAAGTTAACTGTTGGAAGAAAACTGATCATCAGGTCATTATCACTTGCTGTTTGTGGGAGCTCGCTTTGCGTATATTAGCTGTCACGCTTCCTACATCACAGCCATGACTACACTTCAAATTTACTTCATTGATATCCAATGATTGTGAAAGCTTTCATACAAACGTCATTTATAAATATCATTTATATGTCATTATAAAAAATCATAGAGTCAATGAGTCATACAGCATGGACACAGACCTTTCAGTACAACTCACCTATGTCAACCAGACATCCTCAACAGACCTAGTCACATTTTCTAGCATTTGGCCCATATCCACCCAAACCCTTTCTATTCATATGCCCAGCCATATGCATATTAAGTGCTGTAATTGTACCCACCTCCAACATTTCTCTGAAAAAAGGGCTAATTCCCCTAGTAGTAACATTAACATTTACTTTTTGTCTGAGATTTCTTGTTTAGTTTACTCACTTGATTCAGTTAAACATATTTTTTCGCTGGTGAAAAGACCCTACAACCTTGGTTAGACAGACCCAGTCTTACGGAAAGCCCTAAAATTGTTGAACTCGATGTTAAGGCTGCAGGAATCCCAAATGGAAAATGAGATGCTGCTCTTCCAGCTTGTGCTGAGCTGGGAAGGTGATGGATTTGTTAATGAACGGTTGATTGGGTGATAATTTGCTGGATAAATGTGATGAGCTAGTAATCAGTCAGAAGTGGGTTTTATAGAGTATACTTTACTGAAATAAAGCTCTCCTAGAAAGCACAAATTTGGATTTTGTTCGAGAATATTTTTCTTCTACTTTGTAACATTTGTTGCAGCGGATGTCTGAGTCAAAATGTAAAGTTTTGGCATACAATTAGCCACCATTATGTCCTGTAAGTGAGCCTATGGCCAGTGGATGCTGAAGTATCCGTGGGGCTACTTCACTGAAGAGGGAATGAGGCTTGGCCTTAGCAATTGCACAAATTTGCAGAAGAGAGAAGATTTTGTTTTAGAATTGGAGCCTGATCATTTGAACATGGTTGAAAGTTTGGGCAACTTTTTAACTTTCAATTTATCAAAAGAGATCATTTATCGACTGCTTGTAAGGCATGGTCAGATTTTAATAAATTTAGAACTGAAAATAGTACGATGAAAGAGTGCATAATGGAATTCAATAGGTTGTATACAAGACTGTAAATTTTTCATTTGGAATTTATCCAATCTGTTATGTTGTTGGGCTGTACCAAAGCATCCAATATGACCAGGCTTTGACAGGAGCTAAATTTGCAAATAAACATGTACAAAGAACAAAGAAAATTACAGTACAGGAACAGGCCCTTCGGCCCTCCAAGCCTGCATTGATATGCTGCCCGTGACAACTAAAACCCCCTACCCTCCAGGGACCATATCCCTCTACTCCCATCCTATTCATACATTTGTCAAGACACCCTTTAAAAATCACTCTAGTATTTGCTTCCTCTGGACCAATGTCAGAAGGACTAAGACATTAGTAAGAAAGTATTCCTTTCCAGCACTATTAATGATCAAAAAGGAGCACTTGGTGATACAACCGCAAGGGTGGGTCAGAATGTTAACAAATCAGTAAGACTGTCGAGAAACAGCTCATAGGTGAGAAAGGGAAAGGGAAAGCTGTAACTAAGTGAAAAGGGAATAGAAATGTGCTTTGATTATTTCCAGGAGTGAAGAGAATTTAAGATTGATACTAAGAGAAAGGACAGCAGAAGTGTGGACGTGAATTCTGTTCAAAAACATTTATCCTCTCGTGTATAACTCTGATTTCCTCCATGTTTTGTATGAACCTTGTGATATTCAAGATATCTCAGCTGGTTTATACACCATTGTACAAAACTGACCTTAGTGGCCTGGGAAGATCTTTGGTTTGTGCTAAGCAGCACTGTGGATGTTATTATTGGTAAAAATGAGCGAATGATAGGGAAAGGAAGTGATTACAAGCCACAGCTTGTAACATTATCGTATTGGCTAATAGCAATGAGGAATGGAGTAAGTTTGAATACCAAGGAGATGAGCACAGTGTCAGGGAGACTTTCCTTCATCATTTTCATCTGAAATGAATCAATGCAATGTGATTGGCAAGTTACCAGCTCTCACAAGCATCATCAGATAGCTCAATCTTGGTGGGGTGTATAGTGTAGAAAGGCAGTGATGCTGCAGCTAACCTGCTGTCCCTTTGTAGAGTGTGATAAATCAATTTTTTTGTATTTCGTCTTTATGCTGTTAAAGCCAGCATTCTGTGAGAATGTAACATTCAGTGCACACTCAGTGCCAAGAGGAACATTTTACTTGTTTTATGCAATACTGCCTATAAGTAGCGACGAGGCTAGACGCAAGGTTTTCTGCAGGTCACTCTGACCAGTTCAAGCATGACTGACCATCCAGTTTTGCCAGTTTGAGGAGACCAGACAGAGGAGATGATTGCTACTTTTGGGCTCCAAGTCAATTAAATTCTCAGTAACAGGGAGATAGGGCAGGAATGGGACCACTTCCTCCAGGGTCAATGAGCCATCCCTGCACTATGTCCTCCAAGGACAAGCCACTACCACCATGTCCCACCTCCACTCCCACTGCATCTGGATCCAGTATCTTGGCTACAACCATTCCCCCCGCAAAGCCCCCATTCACTGGCTCCACTTCCCCACCAGACCTACCTGTTCCCTCCAAGTTGATTCCTGCCTCCTGACCAATGTGTCAAGTAGGAAGCAGAATTCCAGTGTTAGAGCGATAGAGCATGGAAACAGACCTGACAGTCTGACCAGCCTGTAATGACTGTAACCCCAAACTATTTGAGCCTCACCTGCCTGTATTTGGCCCACATCTCTCCAAACATTTCCTATTCACATGCTTATCTAAATGTCTTTTAACCCTTCAAGCTGTACCTGCATCAATCGCTTCCCCAAGATGTTCAATCCACACAAACCAACCACTGTCTATGTAAAAAAATTACCCTTTGTGTCTTTTTTTAAATCTTTCTCCTCTCACCTTAAAAATAATGCCCCCCATTTCTTGAAATCCCCCACCCTGGGGAAAAGACACCTGCCATTCCCCTTATCTATACCCCTCACGATTTTATAAACCTCTACAAGGTCAGCCCTCAACCTCCTGCGCTCCAGTGAAAATATTCCCAGCTGCAATCCAAGGTGGAGGACAGGAAAAAAAATTGTCTCTGTAAGTTCAGCTCCTTTCCTTGAGATATTTTCAGCGTTGGAGTTGATTTCCTCGAATTCTAGGAGCAGTGATTACTGTTTTATAAGCTGTTGCATTGCTTTGGAACTCTGGAGGAATAAAGGTCAAAACAACGGCACTTTAAAAAGGAGGAAGAGATACATAGGCGGTGAGAAAGCCCATGGAGAAAGAACCCTGCACTGCTGTCTGACCCAGCAGTGAACCTTTACAGCTACTGCCTCTGCTGTTGGATTTCCAGTACCTCTGGGCATCGGAGTTGGTCTAAGAAAAATATACAAACAGCAAAATTGGCAGCTGACCTTGGACAAACCCATGTGTGAGAGATCACAGCAGGGGAGCTGCTAAGTGGCTGTTTTTTTTTTGTAAATCTATAATAGTGACCAGACTGGATTGTTTTGGACAAGATTTGTAGTTCGTGTTATGGATGAGGCTGTGGACTTGCCGGCCCAGCCGATGTGTTTGTTCCCAGATGTTTCATCACCCTGTTAGGAAACATGGTCAGTGCATCTCTGGTGAAGTGTTGGTGTTCTGTCCCACTAGGTCCTGGTAGGGGAGTTTAACTTTCCAAACATAGACTGGGACTGCCACAGTGTTAAGGGCTTGGATGGAGAGGAATTCGTTAAGTGTGAACAAGAAAATTGTCTGCTTCAGTATGTGGATGTACCTACTAGAGAAGGTGTAAAACTTGATCTAATCTTGGGAAATAAGGCAGGGCAGGTGATTGAGGTGTCAGTAGGAAAGCACTTTGGAGCCAGTAACCATAATGCAATTAATTTTAAAATAGTGATGGAAAAGGATAGACCAGATCTAAGTGTTAAATATCTAAATTGGAGGAAGGCCAATTTTGACGGTATTAGGCAAGAATGTTCAGAGGTTGATTGGGCGGGGTGGGGGGGGGGGCACGGATGCTTACAGGTAAAAGGGCAGCTGGAAAATGGGAAGCCTTCAAAAATGAGATGATGTGAGTCCAGAGACAGTATGCTCCTGTTAGGGTGAAGGGCAAGGCTGGTAGGTGTAGGACGTGGTGGATGACTAGAGAATTGGAGGTTTTGGTCAAGAATAAGGAGGAAACATATGTGGGAGATACTGAAGGAATATTTTGCATCAGCATTTACCATGGAGAAAGGTATGGAAGATAGAGAATGTGGGGAACTAAATAGCAACATCTTGATAAATGTCCATAACACAGAGGAGATGCTAGATGTCTTAGGATGCATAAAGGTGGATAAATCCCTAGGACTTGATCAGGTGTACCCAAGGACTCTTTGGGAAGCTGAGGAAGTGATTGCTGGGCCCCCTTGCTGAAATATTTCAGCATCATTGATAGCCACTGGAGGATGGCTGACATGGTGCCACTATTTAAGAAAGGTGGTATGGAAAGCCACGAAACTGTAGACTGGTGAGCCTAGCATCAATGATGAGCAAGTTGTTTGAGGGAATCCTGAGGGACAGGATTTACATGTATTTGGAAAGGCAAGGACTATTAATAGGGATAGTCAACATGGCTTTGTGCATGGGAAGTTGCGTCTCTCTAACTGGAATGTTACTTCTACAAAAAACTCAATGAGGATTGATGAGAGCAGAGTGGTGAATGTGATTTATATGGATTTCAGTAAGGCATTTGACAAGGTTCCTTATGGTAGACTGGTTAGGAAGGTTAGATCACATGAAGTACAGGGTGAACTAGCCATTTGGATATAGAACTGGCTCAAAGGTAGAAGGCAGAGGGCAGTGGTGGAGGGTTTCTTTTCAGGCTGGAAGTCTGTGATCAGCTATTTGACACAAGGATCAGTGCTGGCTCCACTGCTTTTTGTCATTTATATAAATGATTTGGATGTGAACATAGGAGGTATGGTTGGTAAGTTTACGGATGACATCAAAATTGAAGATAGAGTGGACAGTGAAGAAGATTACCTCAGAGTATAATGGGATCTTGATCAGATGGGCCAGTGGGCCAAGGAGTGACAGATGAAGTTTATTTTAGATAAATATGAGGTGCTGCACTTTGGAAAGGCAAATCAGAGCAGGATTTATACACTTAATGGTAAGGTCCTGGGGAGTGTTGCTGAACAAAGAGACCTTGGAGTGCAAGTTTATAGTTCCTTGAAAGTGGATTGGCAGGTAGATAGGATAGTGAAGAATGTTTGGCAAACTTGCTTTTATTGGTCAGTGCATTCAGTGTAGGAGTTGGGTGGTCATGTTGTGGCTGTACAGGACATTGGTTAGGCCACAAATGGAATACTGCATGCAATTCTGGTCACCCTCCCATAGAAAGAAGCTTGTGAAATTAGAAAAGATTCAGAAGAGATTTACAAGGATGTTGCCAGGGTTTGAGGGTTTGAATTATAGGGAGAGGCTGAATAGGCTGGAGTTATATTCCCTGGAACACCGGAGGCTGAGCGGTGACCTTATAGAGGTTTATAAAATCATAACGGGTATGGCTAGGGTAAATGGACGAGGTCTTTTCCACAGAGTGGGAGAGTCTAAAACTAGAGGGGCATAGGTTTAAGGTGAGAGGGAAAAGATTTAAAAGGGACCTAACAGGCAATGTTTTCACACAGAAGGTGGTGCGTGTATGGAATGAGCTGCTTGAGGAAGTGGTGGAGTCTGGTACAATTACAACATTTAAAAGGCATCTGGATGGGTACGTGAATTGGGTTTATAGGGATATGGGCCAAATGCTGGCAAATGGGATTAGATTTATTTTGGATATCTGGACAAATTGGACCAAAGGGTCTGTTTCCATGCTGTATGCCTCTACAACTCTATCTAGCCTCTCCTAATAAGTTAAACTCTCCATTCACGGCAACATCTGGGTAAATCTCTTCTAATCCTCTGCAGTTTAAAAATATCTTTCCTATAACAGGGAGACCAGGGCATAATCCTCCAGAAGAGGACTCATGAACATCCTGTACAACTTCAATATGACATCCCAACTGCTATATTCAAAGGTGTTTTCTGATCCTTAACTTCATAACACATCTGCTCATGTTATCCTCAGGGATAAGCTCGGGCCATTAGGAATCCATCACTGAGGAATGAACCTTTGCACTTTAAGTCTGTTTTCTTACAGAGCTGTATCGGGTTGCTTCAGAACGTAATGCATTAATCACTTTCACACAGTTGAAATACAGGGCCAAAGGGAGTAGAGGTGCTAGATTGTTCACTTTCAGAGAAAATGGAATGGAGTGCGATTTTGAATCATTTAAACTTTCCTCAAAGATAATAAACTCAGGAAATACAATGCCCATCATTTGTGAACACAGTAACATAACCAATACATTTCCGATCTTAGCTCAGAATCTGGTTGTGCTCAGAACCTACTGTCTGTGGTCAGAAAGCAAAATGTTCAAAAATAAAATTGCAGACGTGAGGGCAAAATGTGATTCCCACCATTGACAATATTTTGCTTCTCCATTTTGTCAGTTGTGATCGAAAAGGCACACATGACGGAAAAGAATGGCTTGTATTTGTATGAGGGGGAATTACAGCAGCCAATTTTAGCACAGCAAGATTCCAGAAACAACGATGACCATAGAGTCATAGAGAAGTACAGCACAGAAACAGGCCCTTCGATCCAACTCACCCATGCTGACCAGATATCCTATATTAATCTAGTCCCATTTGCCAGCATTTGGTCCATATCCCTTTAAAGCCTGTTTATTCACATACACATCCAAATGCCTTTTAAATGTTGTAATTGTACCAGCCTCCACCATTTCCTCTGGCAGCTCGTTCCATACACGCACCACCCTCTGTGTGAAAAAGTTGCCCCTTAGGTCCCTTCTATATCTTTCACCTCTCACCTTAAACCTATGCCCCTCTAGTTTTGGACTCCCCCACCGTTGGAAATGATCCTTGGCTAGTCACTCTCACTATACCCCTCATGATTTTATAAACCTCAGCCTCCAATGCTCCAGGAGAAAACAGTCCCAGCCTATTCAGCCTCTCCCTGTAACTCAAACCCTCCACCCCTGGCAACATCCTTGTAATTCTTTTCTAAGTCCTTTCAAGTTTCATAACATCCTTCCGAAAGCAGGGAGACCAGAATTGCATGCATCATTCCAATAGTGGCCTAACCAATGTCCTGTACAGCCGCTACAAGGCTGTCCAACTCCTATACTCAATGCACTAACCAATAAAGGTAAGCATACCAAATGCCTTATTCACTATCCTGTCTGCCTGCAATTCCTTTCAAGGAATATTTCAAGGAAGTATGAACTTGCACTCTTTTTTCAGCAACATTCCCCAGGACAGTTCCATCAAATATATAACTCCTGCCCTGATTTGCCTTTCCAAAATGCAGCACCGCACATTTATCTGAATTAAACTCCATCTATCACTCCTCAGCCCATTGGCCCACCTGACCAGAAGAGAAAATGACAGTTTTCTGGCAATGACTGAAAACAACAAATAATGGAGATCATAGCGGCTCAGGCAGCATCTGTGGAGAGAAAGCAAGCTAATATTTCGAGTCTAGGTGACTTGATGCTGCTCAAGGGAGAAGCATTAGCTGGGGAACTGAGGAGAACTCTTTCTGCTCTCTTTAAAACAGTGTCCTGGTTCCTGGTAATTAGGAGAATAGATGGGGCCTCAATGAATATCTCACATAAGCACCTAGCACAGCACCTGCTTAGCTTTTCACTGTAATGTCAGCCTTGATCAGGCTTCAGGGGTGGGACTTGACCCTACAACATTCTAACTTGGAGGTAAGAGTGGAGATACAATGATGGGCTGAATGGCCTTCTCCTGCTCCATGACAGCTGTGTGATTCTGTGCTGCCCCACTGGGTCACAACTGATACTAGCACACCTCTGAATGGCTCGATTAGAAAATGTCCCGACAGCTTTCCACCGTCCTGGCACACAGACACGGGCTCACACCATGCCACATTTACGCGGGTCCTATTAGCTCCCTCGTTTCTCAGCCAAACAGCTGCCCTGACTGTTGAACTGAAGGTGGGAACACAGTCTATCTGATCCATAAGACTATAAGATGTAGGGGCAGAAGGAGGCCATTCAGCCCACCGAGTCTTCTCTGCCATTCAATGAGGTTGTGTCTGATCTGATCCCATCTTCAATTTCACTTTCCTGCCTTTTCTCCATAACTCCTATATTCTTAATGATATCCATAGCTCTCTGTGGTGAAGAATTCCACAGATTCGCTTCCCTCTGAGAGAAAAAATTCATTCCCATCTTTGTCTTAAACGTAAGACATTTTATTCTGAAATTTTACCTTTTCTGCCTATACTCCCCCACAATGGGAAACGATCTCTTCTCATCTATCCTGGCATCCTTTAAGAATCGTGTATGTTTCAATAAGATCCCCTCTCATTCTTATATATTCCAATGAGTCTATTTAACCTTTCCTCATAAGACAGTCCCTCCATATCTAGTATAAGCCTAGTGAACCTTCTCTAGACCGCCTTCAATGTTAGGGATCTTTCCTGACAGATGGGGGCAAAACTGTTCATGGTATTCTAGCTGTGCCTCATATAGTTTTAGCAAATATTTCTCCTTATTTTTACACTCCATTCCCTTTGGAAAAAAGGACAAACTTTTCCAACATTAAGATGTTAACCAAGGTCCTGCCTGTCATCATAAACAAAACAACCCTCTGGAACTATTGGAGGCATCGGGTGTTTAGACCAGGAGGTGTTTTCTAATCAACCTGCTCAGAGATGTTACAGCACACCTCTGGACTAGGTGGAACTTGAACGTGCATCTCCCGGCTCAGAGTTAGGGACACTACCATTGTGCCACAAACACCCATCTCACCAGTATTCCAGCCAATATTCCTCCTTCAATCAACATTGGTAAATTATCTAATCATTACCCCTGTTGTTTATGCGCTTCATATGTAACAACAGTGGTTACATTTCAGCAGTACATCATTGGCTGTGAAGCCCTTTGGGATGCCCAGTGGTTTGGTAAGGTGCTATGTAAATGCAAGTCTTTCCTTTCTGATCGTAGCATATTCAACACTAGTGCCACTTCTGCCGTTGTTGACATCACTAAGTTGCCTCATGACTGGCTTGACCTCACTTGAGATTTCATATCGTTTCTGTAAGAATGTTTGTCCTGGACTATAATTGTGCCCCTTGGCTCTTTGAACAAAGTGTTAATCTGAACATGAAACATCGACATTGTGCGCCCTCCGGAGACTGTGAGCTGATGTTGAGATGACAAGTGGTTTTTCTTTCTAACAACTTGCCGTCACAGAAGACACCTGGTCCATGGATACGAAACAGCCACGCTGGGATTCAGACCACTAGTCTCAACATGATTGAGTGAGGAACAAGAACAGGCCTTCACCTGTCAGCAACGATACTGGGGACGCTCTGGGAGCTGATTTCCACCTCTCTATTGTGAATGGGTAGGAAAGCTAATACATTCACTGTCCACACAAATTGGTTGACCTTATTCTCTCCCACAATATTGTGTATGGAATACAGAGAGGAGAGAAAGACTCTCAAGTTAGCATGCACATGAGAGAAAGACTCAGAGAGTTAGCATGGACATGACAAGCCAAAGGGTTTCCTTCTGAATTATAAAGGTAAAGTTGCCATAGCCCTACCAGACCAAAGGGGCTGCTCTGTCATTACAGGGAGAGACAACTGGTGGTTGTTTAACCTGAGGGTCACCAAGCCTCAAGTGAGGAGAAAGAGGTTGAGAAGGATAGTCTTTCATAGTAACCTCAGCTGGTGCAGAAATTGAACCTACATTGTTGACTTCACTCTGCATTGTGAACTAACTTTCCAGCCCAATGAGCAATCCAATACTATAATCTTTTGATGAATCTGTAGTCCCATATAGAGAGAGGGAGGAAGAGAGATGACTGAAGGAGGAACCTAACTTGATCAGTTTGATGATCTCTCAGAATGCGCTCTGATGACATGTGGCGGACCTGAAAGGTTGGGCAGATTTTTCTGCTCTGCCAGGTAGCAAGCTCAAAGATAGGAATCAAGGAATCAAGGGCTACGGGGAGAGTGCAGGGAAGTGGAGTTGAAATGGCCATCAGCCATGATTAAATGGTGGAGTGGACTCGATGGGCTGAATGGCCTTACTTCCACTCCTATGTCTTATGGTGTTATGGTCTTAGGATAGGCAACTTGTTCAGCAGGCTGATGTCAGACAACTTTCAGCCTCCAACAGAATGAAGTTCTAGGAGGAGAGCTGTGCTCAAATTTCCCACTTGGAGCCCTCAAGGGGACATCACACCACACCACTGGGATTAACTCAGTTCCATTCAGATCTGTCACTATGTGGTGTGAACAGCAGGTAGAGAGTGGACAGAGGGCCATTCTCTCATTCAAAGTCAGCCCTTGAACTCAGGTGAGCCAGGTGACATCAACCACCAACTTTGCTTCCCAATGCAATCCCTCCAACCCTTCCCCTGGCAGCTCTCCACATTACCCACTTGTAGATAGTTTCTAACCAACCAGTTCAGAGATGCTATTGCACTCTTCTGGAGCAGATGGGACTTGAACCCGGGCCTCCTGGTTCAGAGGTAGGCTCCTCACTGCTCTACAACAGCCCTGTTAGTTACTTGTAGACTGGGTCACTCCACCATCCTGGGAATGCTGGCTGTCCTTCCAGCTGCAGCCATAGAGTTGCCAGGTGGTGCTGTTGAGCTCCAGCACTGCTATCCTTTGACTAGCCAACTGTTCTCCTCAGGAGGGAAGTCCAATCCTGGACTCCCACTCCTGGGAGGGAATGAGGAATGTGGGTTATGGGCTGGGAGGACTTGACAGGTATATGGAACAACGTCAAATGGTCTAGGCTGGGGAGGGAATGCTGCTGGAAGTTCCAGGGGCAGTCCGGGCTATGTGCAGGAGGAAGTGGGAGAGAATGTGTGTTAAGTCCAATTAGATTTAGGTCCAGGGACCCTGGGTCTGTAACCCATTTTACAGTTGGACAGGAACCAACTAGAACTGGACTGGAAACAAAACAGAAATTGCTGGAAAAGCTCAGCAGGTCTGGCAGCATCTGTGAAAGAAAAAACAGAGTTAATGTTTCAGGTCCAGTGACCCTTCCTCAGAGCTGTTCCTCTGAAGGGTCACCAGACCCGAAACATTAACTCTGTTTTTTCTTTCACAGATGCTGCCAGACCTGCTGAGCTTTTCCAGCAATTTCTGTTTTGTTTCATGATTTACAGCCTCTGCAGTCCTTTCAGTTAGAACTGAACTGGTGTTATCCCCTCGAACCAGAAACACTAAACATTGCATTTGGAGATTTCAGTGAAATGTTGTTAGAATTTTAACTGAATCAGGGTAAAACAGTGTGTCTCCAAGCAGTGGGCAGGATGTACCTGAGTTAGTGATTGGCCACTGAAGTACAAAACAGTTGAGGTTTTAGTGTCCAGATTTCTGATGGTCACACGTGCAGTGACTATTAGACAGAAACAAATTACCAGATGCTTAAAACTGCTAGGTGCTGAAAACTGGAGTGAATGTCATCCTTAAGTCAGGTTAATTACAAATTCCTGATGAAATTTTAGTTTTCAAATCCGTGAAGCTTGAATTTGTCAATTAGCAACAGACCCTGCAAGAAGGAAACCATTAATGTTTTACTTCAATATTTAGACACAATTTTTTCCCATAAAGATGCAGTTCCTATCTTCAATCCTTTTGTCTTGCTTCTTTGTCTACTTGCTATTGTGACAGGTCCAACTGTAAAGTTAGCCACTTTTTCTTCACTTCTTCATTTTTCTGCCTTTATATTCTATGCTTTGGTTTCTTTTTCTGTGTTTTATGATGGTACTGAAGTTTGGCGACACAGTCTAATATGTTTCGCTGAGTTTTTATATCAACAACGGGGCTCACTATGATCCCCCTTCATCACAAGACGAGGCTCAGTTAGCTTAATTAGGCTCCGTCAAGCAGTTCAGGCCTTAAGCCAGAGAAGCAAACTCACAGAGAACGCTGCAGGAACTCAGCATCAGTGGAGCGAGGAACAGAGTCAATGTTTCGGGTCCAGCAACCCTCTTCAGAGTTTAAGCCAGTGAAAACACCACCAACGCCATTACACCTTTCAAAAAGCATCTGTATGGGTATGTGAATAGTTTGGGCCATGTGCTGGAAAATGGGACTAGACTCATTTACGATATCTGAATGTAGGTTGGATCGAAGGGTCCATTTCCATGCTGTACAGCCCTGGGACTGTATAACCAAAGGTAGAGGGAGGAACAAGATAACCTCTGCCAATACTTTGTCCATTCATGGTAAAGATGTGTGGATCAGGCCCTGAGGAGAGTGTTTTTCCCTTTGATGCCCCCGAAAAGAGTCTGTAAACTCAGACAGGCCCAAAAACAAAGGCCATCTGGTTCCCCACTGGGAAGGAAAGCAGATGGCACAACACCTTTTGACTCCTTTCAGAACAATGTCCCAAAGCCTTGGCCATTTGATGAGTTGACAGACACCTCCCAGTCCCTGCCTTGGTTGGGGAATGGTGTGTTCCCCAGGGTCACAAAAGTTAACCAGGTGAATAATTGCTCACATCAGGCTTACATAAGGACTTTGTAACATGTGTTTCTACTCCTCCATCACAGCCTTTTTATCTTTCAAATGAATTGCAAACAGCCAAGGCTGCCATCAGCAATATTCTCTTAAAACCTCTGTTGAAGAGTCATCTAGACTCAAAACGTTAGCTTGTTGTCTCTCCCTGGATTCTGCCAGACCTGCTGTGATTTCTTGCTTTCGGTACAGATCCAGCATCTGCAGTAAGTTGCTCCTTCTCCTCAAACCTGCTCACGATACTCGGTTCTGATATCCGCATGTTTCTTCATTGGTTTTAATGCAATTGAAGAATTATAGAGTAATGTTTGTAAAATGCGAACCTTCCCTATCTGTATTGGCCATAACGCGATTATGTTAAATGGAGCTGTTATTGCACAATTTCCTTACAACACGAGATTGCACGACCAAAAAGCTGTCGTGTTATATCAGAACCGACTGAATTCTGCACAGGAGAAGTGACTGGAGTTGCCTTGTTTTCTCACAGTAACTGTGAAGCAGGTGCCTTTTATAAATTGAAAATTCACCTTTCTTTGCGGCCTCAGCCCTGATGTGCTGCCACTCAGGTACCACCATAGAAAGAAGCAAAGGGACAAGCAGGTAGTATCACCCCACAAATTCCACACAGTGACATCAGCCATCCTCCGCACTGTCACCCATCTCAAGTTTCAACTGTGGTAAAAACAGCTGGCATTATAGAGAGACAGCGAGAGAGAGAGCACATTCCTCCAACTTGGCTTGGGGGATCGGAGGGTAGTTTGGTGGGGTGTGGGCTGGAAGGTCACCTGGACCCCTCAACAAGTTAATGACGTCCATTCTTGCGATGATTTGTGTAATACATGTGCTGCAATGTCTACGTCTTGAGAGCTTATAATCAGCGTAAAAGCTTTTGCATCAGATATGATTTTCACACTGATGTGCTGGCCTTGTGCCAGTTGGTGTAAATGTTTGACAAAATTAATTATTTACCGTTGAAACTGAAGAATGTTTGCATTGTCGTTTTGGTGATTAATGGTGACTTTGCTGGTAACCACTTCTTGCAGACTGTTAGCACCAGGATAATATACAAACGGAGTTATTGCCAAAAGAAACAATGTCTGTGTCAACAACAAGCTCAATGGAGCAAAGTCTAAATGTAGTCATGGTGCTATGTGAAATACTTCCACCAAAAACTTTGGAAGTGGGAAGGTCCGTCTATTAAACCTTTCATCTAGAAAACTCTTCACACACACTGATGCAATCCTGTTGACTTCATCCCCATTCCCAGTCTTTACTGCAGCCTGACAAAAGTGGTGCCCTCATTTGCAAAGATGTTTATGTGGGTTAGTATTCAGCAACTGGTACAACAGACTAGTAGAATCAACAGATAACTTACCAATGTAGATCGTTCAATTCCCAAGATTGCCCAACACAAGGGAGCTGATTGCCTACTGGTATTAACACCAGATCTATTAATCCAGCAATCCAGGAAATGTTCTCAGGATCTGGGTTTGAATTCCCGCCATGGAAGATTTGAACAGATTTTAAAAATGTGGAATTATATGTGTTATGGTGGCTATGAAATGATTGTTGTGGGAAAACCCATCTGGTTCACTATTGTCCTTTAGGGAAGGAAACTGCCATGCTTACCTGGTCTGGCCTACATGTGACTCCAGACCAACAGTAATGCGGTTGACTCTTAACTGCCTCCTCGGCAATTAGGGATGGGTAATGAATGCTGACCTGGCCAGCAATGCCCTCATCCTGTGAATGATTTGTTTTAGATATCACTTATTAATGCTACGCAGATTTCTCAATCGTAGGTCAACCAGTGCCCAGTTCAAAGATTTAATTTCTACCCCACCCCTCTCCTCATCCATATTTCACTCCAGAAGATTTCACAACTCAACACATAAATCAGTTCCTCTTTTTGTGCTAAAAAGTGTTCCATTAAGGCTGGGCTGGCTGGGTCATTTTTCCCTGGAGAGTAGGAGGTTGAGGGTGACATTATAAAGGTATATAAAAGGCCATGGATAGAGTGAATAGTAAAAGTCTTTTTCACATGGTGGGGGAGTTCAAAACTAGAGGGGCATAGGTTTAAGGTGAGAGGGGTAAGATTTTAAAGGGACCTGAGGGGAATTCTTTTCACGCAGAGGGCAGTGCGTGTATGGAACGAGCTGCCAGAGGAAGTGGTGGAGGCTGGTACAATTACAACATTTAAAAGGCATCTGGATGGATACATGAATAGGAAACATTTAGAGGGATATGGGTGACACGCAGGCAAATAGGACTTGTTTAGCTTGGGAAACCTGGTCATCATGGATGAGTTGGACCAAGGGGTCTGTTTCCCTGCTGAATAACGCTGTGACTCTATTCCTCTAAGTCAAAGTCCTTGCCTCCTATGATTATATTGTGTACAATCGCAACAGCTTCTCAAATTTGGGGCTGGAATGGGTCTCACAGGTGATGACACATTGTCCATTACCAATGTCTCACAATTTAGCTATAATCTCCGAGCCACACCGCAATCTCTTCCCTTCTCTCCTCCTTCAAGTGGCTCAACTTTCTGTGCTCAATCATCCACCTTGTCCCATCTCACCTCAAGTTATCCCATTTCACCATCTATACCCAGTCATCGATTTTGATCCTCGTCCTGCATAAACCTGCCCTTTCTTCTCTGCGTTCATGATCCTTCAGACCTCCTGCTAACTCTCCCCTGTATAAACGCGCCTACACATCTTCAGAACCAGCCCCTCACAGCCGACATTTCTCGCAGCCTCCCCATGTCCTTCACTTCATCCCAACTGACCATTTTCTTGTATCTCACACAGCCCACTTCTTCACGTCACCTTCGAACCCTGGAGGAATTTCTATCCAAGTCCACTGCCTTCCACTCTTTCAGGTTGGTAACCCTTTGGCCGTAAGCTTTCCATCCTCCCTGGTCCTTCTGAGTTGCTTCATTGTTCCCAAACCCCGAAATATCACTGGTCAAGCCAAAGGTCAGAGGCAGAGAAGTGTTTTGCTACAACTCCAGCAAATTTGCTTCTTTTTTGACCAAAAGGAGTAGATTTCATTCATCACAGAGGTCCGTGTCTGCGTGGGTTTCCTCCAGGTGTACAGGTTTCCTCCCACAGTCCAAAGATGTGTAGTTTAGGTGGATCAGACATGCTAAATTGCCCATTGTGTTCAGGGGTGTGTGGGTTATAGGGGGGATGGGTCTGGGTGGGATGCTTCAAGGGGCGGTGTGGACTTGTTGGGCCAAAGGGCCTGTTTCCACACTGTAGGGAATCAAATCTAATCTAATCCTCACCAGGGGTAGGCCAAGCACCGAAACAGAATGACAATCTCGAACAAGATGAGAAGGATCTTCTCCAAAACAGGAGGCAAAGTAAAAACTATTCTTGGAGGTTGGGGGGAGAAAAAGAATTTGACTCATAAACGATGAAAATAAATACAAGCTTGAGCAGTTTTAATTTTTACAATTACTCATCTATCAGGCTATTGTAGGGCCTTCCCTTTCAGAGGTCCTGCAGTTACCACAGTAGATTAATCTCATTTATGCCACTGTTCTCTTTCACTTTCCACAAAGAGACTTTGTGGGGTCCATAGACCTGAACGACGAAGTTTAGATCACAGGCTAGATCTGTAATCCAGTCACTGATCCATGTCATTCAGGCCGTATGCGGTTCTAGGAAAACAGAGGTGTCACATGGCACAGCCACTAAGGGCCAATTAGAGCAGGTTCCCAAAAGGTGAAAGTTTGCACACACTACAAAGACCTATTGTACACCTAGAGCACAGCTTTGTTGCAACACGGTGTAGAGCAGCTTTCGGCTGATTTGTTTATGGATATTACAGAAGCGTCCACTAAAACTATTTACACATGCACAGGAAATTGGACATAAGCATGATCAATAGTGTTTACAAACATTCATCACAATCCACATATGACAATTTTTAAGAGCACCATTTCGGTATAAACCATTCACGACAAAAACCATTGTGGGATTTGCCCATAAAAGAGAAAATTTAGCTCACATTCCCTGTCAAGTCACAACTGACATGTTAAAATGCATGATTATTCTAATTTTTAAATCTAGGGATCACTTGCCCATTTAACAACAGACTTTCGGCGAAAGCCTTCCTCTTGAAGGGTCAAAAATCTTTGAAAGTCTATCCCCGAGAACGTGAAGGAAACAACGTCCTTGAATATGTTTAAGGCAGATTTGTCTTATACAAAGTGGGTGAAAGGTTATGAGGGTTGGATGGGAGTGTGGGTTTGATATCACAATGAGACCAGTCTTGCTGCATGGTGGGCCAGGCTCAAGGGCTCAAGGCTGAATGGCCTACTCATACTCTTCGTTTTGTATGAGCAATTTTTGAATATCTATATCAATCTATCTGTAGAAATTAATGATTTCTAAATGAAAGAGTAAAAGCATATTGTCATTAACATTGTTCAACATCGCTTAAAAGAGGCACAAAGCTTTTTTTGTCTCAAATCCATCAGGACAGACGTACAAGAAACCAGACTTGGAAAGGGAATACTAACTTATACAGCGTAGGAAGAGAGTGCTGATTGGCTAGACTGAGGTTGACATGGAGATGCAACTGTAACTGTCGACTGTCAATCCTAGCTGCAGGAATCTGGACCTGACTATTCAAGGTGTTGCCTGGGGGATACAACAAGTTGGTTCATGAAAACTGTGTAGCCGCTTGGGCCCCCATAGAGTATGCTGATCTTTGCAAAATATAGAAGGATAAAAATTGATTTGCTGTGTTTTTCAGGCTTGGAGTGGGGGAGGGGGGTGGGGTTCACAACTGACAATGTTCCCGCCTGCGATAGGATTAGGGTTAGGGTTAGGGTTAGGGTCACCTCCCTGATATGATGGTAGCGATAGTGTGAGCAGCCTCCTTCACTGGTGACTGCCTCTGCACTCAGCAGAGAGTTGTGCAGTGTTTGCTGCTACATCATATGCTGCATCCAGCCTTCTGATTGTGAAGTGAGTCTGACCCTCTTAAAGAGAAACTGTACTTGGAAACAGAGGCTGGTGCTAAATGCTATTGATGCAATTATAAATAGGGAAATTGGAATATAGAGCAGACTGAGATCTCCAGACTCAAGAATGTAGTGGTGGTGACATTAGCAGTGGAGATTTTAGAAGAGACTAAGCATTATGAACAGGAGCGCCTATGTCCCTTTGAACTTGCAGTAAGCCATTCAGTAAGATCATGGCTGGTCTAATTACATCCTCCATTTCCACTTTCTTACCTGCTCCCCATAATACTTGATTCTGTTGTGAATCAAACCCCCAACTCAGTCTTAACTATAATTAATATTTGATTTTATTTATTATTATCACATACTGAGATATAGTGAAAAGTATTGCTTTTGCATGCTATCCAGGCAAATCATACTTTACAAAAGTGCTTCGGGGTAATAGAACTGAATGCAGATTTTTGTTTGATTTGAATTGAATTATTATTGTCACGTGTACTTAGGTATAGTGAAAAGTTTTGTTTTGCGAGCAATATGGGCAGATCATACCATACACAGTGCATTAGGGTAACAGAACAGAGCAAAGAATACAATGTTACAGCTTCAGAGAAGGTGCACAAGGACTGAGATCAATATTAAGTTTAAAAATTGAGAGGTCCATTCAGAAGTCTAATAATAGTGGGGAAGAAGCCGTATTGAATCTGTTGATATTTATGTTTAAGCTTTCATATATTACAGCTACAGAGAAGTTGCAGATAAAGATCAACTCTAACATATGAGAGTTCCATTCGTAAGTCTGATAACGGCAGGGAAGAAGCTGCTCTTGGGTTCTGTTGGTATGTGGTTTTAAACAGTTTTTTAATAACACAACAGCCTCCACTGCTCTTTGAGACAGCGAATGCCAAAATTAACAAGCCTACGTGAGAAGACATTCTTTCTCATCCCCACCTTTGTTGCCCCTCAGTTTTAGATTGCCGTGTAAGGGGCAAGCCCCGTCGGGTCATGTCAGAATCATACATGTTTCGGTAAGGCCATCTCTCATTCTTTGAAACTCCCGACGATTATCGGGCCGGCCTTTCCTGAGAAAGCAACCTCTTCATTCCAGGAATCAACCTGGTGTGTCTCTCATTTTGGAGACCACAACTGTACTCCCTGGCTCTGGATTCACCTGTACTATTGTGGCAAGATTTCCTCACTATTATACTCCATTCCCCTTGCATTTGAGTCCACTTCGCCTCCCTACTTCTTTACTGTTCAGCAGGAGACCTTCAAGCACCTCCTCCGATTAGAACTAGCTGCTCAGGAAGGTTAGGAATTGTCTACCACAGGAAGTAATTGATGCCAAAATATTGCATGTATTCAAGAGGTGACTAGATGTAATACTTGGGGCGAATGGGATCAAAGGTTTTGGGGAGAAAGCAGGATCAGGCTATTGAGCTGAGCAATCAGCCATGATCATGATGAATGGCAGAGCGGGATCGAAGGGCCGAATGGCCCCCTCCTGCTCCTATCTTCTATGTTTCTACATTTCAAATCTAGCATTGGGATGTGAGATGCCACCCCTGTTGCAGATGGGGGTCAGCCAATGCCTCTCCAGAGGAGATGACCTACCCATCAAAACTCCAAGCTCCCATGCAGCTCCCTGCATCAGAGCCCTCAGCTTTCATGATCTGCTCTTCATGTCCAAACTACCTGCTTTGCCCTTGTGCCAATGTTCCGTCTACATATACCAGCTGTGCCAGGCACATTATCCAAAAACACAGCACATTATGATGTCCCTCAGCTGTTCTGGCAGAGCCAAGTGAGCATCAATAGAAGGGAGTCCAGCCGTTAAAGGACTAGGTTTTCAATTCCTCATCCCTAATGAGCAGATATTATTCCATGTCAAGGGGCCAATTGTGACGGAGCCTATGATACAAATGGGAAAGAATGTTAAGGATGGTTGTATTTTCCCATTTATGGTCCATCTCACCCCCAGCTCACTCTCACCCTGCAGCCTGACGTGACAAACAATTTGCTGATGGTGTCTCTGGCCCGATACATCACCCACCTTCCCACACGCCAATCCTTTTCTACTGATTATCTGTTTCCAGGTGCCTTGACTATTCTACCTGCCCGGTCCCAAGGAAGAGGAGAGAGTGGTATCAATGGAGAGACTCATCACTTGATCTCATGCTCATAGCTATCCCCCTGAATACTGGCATTACTTGTACCCCCAAGGTAGATAGGAACAACAGGTGAAAAATCACCAGGCAGCACAGACAGAGTTATAGCTGGCCCTCAACAGAGGGCAAGGCAACAGTCACGTTTTGCCACAGGGGACTCAAATGAGAATAACAATGGCACAACGTTTAGGAGAGTGGGTGGATGAGCATCTCCACCAAGATACTGTGTGCATAGTCAGGCTTGGCAGACGGCCAGGGAACCTGGAGTAGTCTGGTGCCAGCTTGGCAGTGCCCTCTCTGCAACCTCTGCTCCAATCTCCTGTCACAGTGCCAACCCAGAGGCAATGCAACTGTTTGATCTGTTCCTGGTAGAGCTTTGTGCAAAAAGGGCCTGAAATGCTTGCCCCCGACCCCCCCACCGACCTTGGGAAATTACAGCAACACTCTTTCTCAAATGCCAGAAGCCGTCGCTGTGCTGTCAGAAGAGACCCAAAAGTGTTTGAAGGGAACTCTGAAGAGATCTCTTGATCCCTTCACCGCCCTCTGCTCCTCAGCAAACTCTGAAAAAGCACTTTGACAAATGTCTGAGCTCTACCTGTTCCCTGATTGGTGCAGGGAGGGAATTTGGGAGCTTTTTTTTAATATCAGGTTATAGATGCTGCATGAATGGAAATGATGAAATTTGGGATTCTGTTAGAATGCGTTCAGATTGAGTACCACAGTACACGAATGATTCTCCACAGGGAGCCTGATGGGTCACAGGATTCCCAGCTATTTATTAGCTCACACAACGTTTTGCAATAACAGATTATAAGCATGCGGCAAGTTGGCTTATATCATTTGAGATGTTGTTTGTCAGGTAGCTGAAATCCAACACAAGACTAAACTTCACACTGTAACCATGGTGAAAGCAGGCCTAGGTGATAATATTATCTGCTGCAGCTTAAAAGATGCCAGAAGCTTTACACTAACTTTATCTCTGCCTTCAGAGGGTTATCAACACGCATCCATAATTAATAGGAAGTCAGAGAATAACAAAACAGTCTTTACAATCTAATGATAACTGTTAACCTTTTGAAAGGCTGGTAAGTGACAGAGAAGCCTGAAGCTTTCATCAGATATCCCATCGCTGTAAAATTGTGCAAGTGATTAGTTTGGCAAAAATTCAACCTCGTTCTTGACCATAAGCATCAAAAGGTAGTTGAGGGACTTTAATAATGGATGTACTGGTGAAAATCGACACAGCTCAGGCCAGTCTGAGTCAAGAATATTGACCCTCCTGGGAGTTTCAGTGAGAAATACAATGCCCACAGTGGGCCTGACTCAGACTGTTCTGGGTGAGTTGGGTAAGTGATCAGGTTTTTTCAGAGGTAACGCGGGAGGTGTACATCAGTGAGTTTCCCCACTTCTGAAATGCTATCCTCAAAGCCAGGCGAGACAATACATGTTTGTGGGTATCTGAAGACACCATTAGATAAAACTACCTTCAAAATTCCTCCCACCTCACCCTCTGCTCGCCCTGCCCCTCAACACTCACTTCTACCCCTCCACCTCCCCCTCCACTCGCACTGTTCCCCCCCTCAGCTTACGCCACTCCCCCTCAATCTTCCCTACCCCCCAATCCCCTTGCACCCATCCCCCTCAATCCCATACCTCTTCCACCTCAACTCACCCTCTCCCTCAGCTCCCCTGACTCCCCCAATTCCCTGTCTTCTCTCCCTCCATTTCCCCTTCCCATCACCTTGCCCACCCACTCAATTCCCACCCTCTCCATCTCCATTCCCCTCCCTGTCAAGTACCCCCCCCCACTTCACTCTGGCCCAGATACTGACACCCAAGGCTGGAGAATCGATTCAGCCCCCTGTTTCTGTGACGATACACAGCTCTGTCGCTCAGACCGGCTAGTTAAGAACCTCCAGCATGAGCTCAAATTCGGCCAGTGAGGGGGTGGGTAATGGAGAGGGGGCTGGGTGGGTGATGTTGGTCACTGGAGAAGGTGCAGCAAGCGCTTGCTTTAAGTGAGGAGGTGACAAACGAGCAGCAACGTAAATGGAACTGGTGCAGGAGAGTGAACAGTATCGGCAGAGCATGATAAAGGGCTGGTCTCTGTGAAAGGGGAGGGGAAACTGAACCCCTCTACATATAGGACCCAGAGGGAGATGGTAGTCGTGGGGAAATACAGCAGTTATGGGTAGGGAGGGCAAAGGTGAATATGAGAGATTCTCATCAGAGGATACCCACTATCAGGGCAACTGAGGTCCTACTGAACATCCAAACATCCCATTGTTCTTCCTGTCTTTTAAGTTAAAAATCTATTCATTCTGAAAGAAAGTTTTTAAAATGAGCACAATTGTAACATATATATTTACCAGGGGAAGGTACAGCCACATCTCCCTTGAAGTACACCAATAATTAAGCTCTTCAATATTTGTATTTTGCTTTCTGGTTATGCTAGATTTGAGGGATGTTGGGTAGGCCCACAGCTTCCCTGATGAGCAGGTTGGGCAGATCGGTCAACTTGATGACGCTTGGTACGGTCTGAAGCTAACAGCCTGGGTTTAAACCCCATACAGGCTGTGGTAGTTTATGGAGGTCCTGCTTTCTTCCTTACCCCACCCCCTTGTGGTGACCCTCGGGCCATACATAATCCACTGGATAATTAAGGGGCAGCACGGTGGCTCAGTGGTTAACACTGCTGCCTCACAGCACCATGGACCCGGGTTCAATTCCGGCCTCAGGTGTCTGTCTGTGTGGAGTTTGCACATTCTCCCCATGTCTGTGTGGGTTTCCTCCGGGTGCTCCGGTTTCCTCCCACAGTCCAAAGATGTGCAGGCTAGGTGGATCGGCCATGCTAAATTGCCCGTAGTGTTCATGGGAGTGTGAGTTATAGGGGATGGGTCTGGGTGGGATGCTTCAAGGGGTGGTGTGGACTTGTTGGGCCGAAGGGCCTGTTTCCACACTGTAGGGAATCTAATCTAATCTAAACTGTTTCTCTGACAGAGAGTGCAGGATACACCTCTGTTTCTTCGTGTGGTCTATGGCCATCAAACCTCTCAATCGTCTGTATTCTCAGGAGAACAAGCCTCCCAGTAACCCCAGTCCCCAGCTGAGACACCTTGTCTCTCCTGCACTCTGTTTCAGGTGTCCATTGCTGGGAAAGGCTGGCTTTTTGCAGTCTCAGTGAACTCTGGTCACAGGGTGAGATGCCCCGTACCTTGTGATGGGTTACTTCGGCCTGAGCCAGGACCAAGTAGAAAGCAATGCCTCTTCAAAGTGACTTTCTGCTGCTGGTTCTGGGGGACCACATATCCAGTGACAGCCTGTAGTTAAAAAAAAATGGAGTTGAAGAGTCTACTGATGACCATGTCAGGGAAAACCCATCCTGTTCACTAATGTCTTTCAGGGAAGGAAACTGCCATCCTTACCTGGTCTGGCCTACATGTGACTCCAGACCCACATCAATGTGGTTGACTCTCTACTACCCTCTGGGCAATTAGGGATGGGCAATAAATGCTGCTGTAGCCAATAACGCCTACATCCTGTGGTTAAAACAAAAACTCCAGCAATTCATTTTGACACATTGTTGATTTTACAGGGGCAGCTATCGCCAGAAAAGCCAGCCATGATGTGAAGGTGCCGGTGTTGGACTGGCATGAACAAGGTCCGAGGTCACACAGCACCAGGTTATAGTCCAACAGGTTTATTTACAATCACAAGCTCTCAGAGCGCCTTGTCAGGTGAAGTCAGAAAAGTTAGGAAAAAGGGCTGTAAAGTGGAGGTATCGGCCTCTAAAATGGCTCATTCTTCAATCAGTTATCAAGTGGGCTTGACTGGGAGCAGAGAGTGAGAATGTGCAGTGACTGAGGACCTCAAACAGAGTGAGGTTAACAATGGGAGGCAGGAGTGAACCAAGAGTTAACCTGTATTTGGGTGAGGGGAGGCATTAAGGCTCTAACCCAATGGAACTTCAAGTTCAAGTTCAAGCTTCCAAATAATCAGTTAACTTTGCAGCCTTCCACTGGTCTATATTCACTGCCATAGCCTGTGGAGTGATCAAGTCAATCCATTTAGTCAAGACCAGGGCTGCAACCTGACAATGAAGATTAATCTGTTCTTCAGAAAATACAAAGGAAGGTGGTTGCTGACGTCTATTAAGTTGGAACTTTGAATAGTAACAGCTTTTTTTCATTATGATGCTGAAGAATAAATCATTTGACTGATGAGACAGGTTTGGAAATATCTCTGGTGGATTTTGAAATATCAATAAAACTCCACGCAGGAAGACTCTGAAACACATGTCTACAGAAGTTCACTGTCTCTGTTCATCCACAAAGACAATCAAATGTTGATCAATTCGTTAAATAATTTATTTTTATCTACCCACACATTTCTTCTCAGAACATGAGCAACACCAATCAGGTCACATGATCACTCCTGGACATATCCTCTCAGGAAGTGACAATGGGGCTTGTCTTTTCATTTGTGGCTTGGCCAGACTAAAGGGCTCGGTGTGCTCAGAGGGAAGAGCGATCGTTTCTCTTCCCTGAAGGATGATAATGAGCCAGCAGCTTTCATTTTCTGGCACCAGCCAGTAAACAACTGGTTTCCTTGAACTCATTTTGGCACAGAAGGATTTGAACTCACAACGTTGGATTGCAATGAACTTGCTGTCCTCCAGAAGCCATGGGTCATTGCTGGGGCATATTCCCCACAGGAATGGTACAGACTCCAATACCTTCCTCACTACAGATAACAGCAGCAGGAAGCCAGAGATGTCACCTCCAACTCCGATCGGGTCATCACTCATGGCCATGTTTCATGCACTTTGGGCAGGAGTTGCTGCTCAGAACCCAGGAGTGAGGTCTCTTTCACAGTTCCACCTCAATAACAACGGGGTGTTGAGGGTTCTTGTGGAACACTGACTGAGATCTGCCGGACCAATGAAAACTGAGACCCCTACGTAGCCATTTCTCTTTCTGAGAGGCCTGTTACATATAGGGTCACAACTGACATGTTGCTTCATTTAGATCCATAAGGGAATCAAAGTAAATGGGGGGAAAGGCAGGAAAATGAAGTTGAGGATTATCAGCCATGATCCCATTGAATGGTGAGACAGACTCGATGGGCTGGATTGTTGACTTCCGCTCTCTTGTCTTATGGTCTGACAAGAGAATATCTATTTACTTCACCGTTTTGATGAAAATTTAATGATGTTCAATTGCTCCTATTACTGAGACAACCCCTATTTCTGTTTCATCTTTCCTCATGTTTTTGAGTGTTAGGGTTAGTTTAACTTGGAATAGCTGTTGTTTTCAAAAAGAACAGAAAACAAACACAAGTGTTTGCTATTGGTTTTTCTGATGAAGGGCGTAGGCTCGAAACGTCAGCTTTCCTGCTCCCCTGATGCTGCTTGGCCTGCTGTGTTCATCCAGCTCCACACCTTGTTAATTCTTGTTTGCTATTGGTGACTGACCTGGAAGGTAATGCAAATTACTTGCCAATGTAAAAAACATGGGAAGCGATTCAGCAACAAATGTGCCATGTTCAGGACTGAAAGCTGGCCGGAGGACCAAAGCTAACCAACTACATAATGATTTCAAAAAAGAGAAAGGAGAGGGAACTGTTTCTATGATAATGGGAACTGCAGATGCTGGAGAATCCAAGATAACAAAGTGTGGAGCTTGATGAACACAGCAGGCCAAGCAGCATCTCAGGAGCACAAAAGCTGACGTTTCGGGCCTAGACCCTTCATCAGAGAGGGGTCTAGGCCCGAAACGTCAGCTTTTTTTGCTCCTGAGATGCTGCTTGGCCTGCTGTGTTCATCCAGCTCCACACTTTGTTATCGAGAACTGTTTCTAACCAGTTTTGGCAGGTACAGACCGAGTTTGGAAGCTTTGGGGAAGGCTGTTACGTTTTACTCTCTCTAATTTTATACCCAGTCAAAGAATTGTTGAATGTTCTGAGAAAAGAATCTCAGCCTGTGAGAAATAAGCAAATAATTCTAGAAATCTACTAAATCTATTTATATTCACCAATAACTTCAAAATTAGATCAAAAGTTACATGCCTGAGAACAATTCATTATCCAAGGACTATATAAAAGCATGGCATTTGAAATTGTTTAATTGAACTGGAAAATTACAATTATTTTATTTTCTTTCTAATTATACCTTAACTGTGTCTTTCAGTCTGTCTGTGTGTGAGCAGAGGTTAATGACCAAACAAGTTTGAATTTAAATCATTCATATTATTTAGATTACTTTGTCGTTTTGCTTTTTCCATCCTAAAGTTACAGTCCGGAAAATAAATTGTTAATTTTTGTTTAAGTTATAAATTTGATGTCCAGAATCTGCTTTTTGTAAAGTCTGGTTATGAACATTTGGGCATTTTTGAGGTTCACAGAATATTTTAACTTCACGGTGTTGTGCATCCAGTGATAATAGGGCTGATTTATTTGGCATGCTGGCCCTGTGTTGTAACACTATTGAAAGATGCAGCACAAAGTGAAGATGCTGTGTAAACCGGGCTGGTCTTAGTAGAATAAAAGAAGTTGTTGTTGAACTAAGTCTTCATTTCTCTGATTGTATTTCCACAGGATTTCAAAGTGATTCTTAAAAAAATTAAATTCTTGCTTAAGAAATGGGAATAGGAGTAGGCCACTCAGCCCCTCAAGACTGTTCTATCATTCTAAATGGTTATGACTGATCCAACACTCCTCAAGTCCAGTTTCCTGCCCATTCCCCAGAACTATTGATTCCCCTTGATCAAGAATCTGCATTTTGGAAAGGCAAATCAGGGCAGGACTTAACCACTTAATTGTAGGAATATTAGTGTCCTGGAAAATGTTGACACACAAAAGAGACCTTGGGAGGCACATTCATAGATCCTTGAAGATGGGGTCGTGGGTAGACAGAGTGATGAAGGAGGTTTTTGGGACATTTGCCTTTATTGGTCAGTGTACTGAGTACAGGAGTTGGGAGGTCATGTTGTAGGTCTACAGGACATTGGTTAGACCACTTTTGGAATACAGCATTCAATTTTCATCTCCCTGCTGTAGGGAGGATGTTGTTAAACTTGAAAGGGGTCATAAAAGAATTACAAGCGTGTTTGCCAGGTTTGGAGAGTTTGAGCTTTGGGGAGAGGTCGAATAGGCTGGGGCTATTTTCCCTGGAGCATCGGAGACTGAGGGGTGACCTTATAGAAGTTTATAAAATCATGAGGGACATGGATAGGGTGAATAATCAAGATCTCTTTACCAGTCCAAAACTAGAGGGGCATTGGTTTAAGGCGAGAGGGGAAAGATTTAGAAGGGACCTGGGGCAACTTTTTCATGCAGAGGGTGGTGTGTATATGGAATGAGCTGCCAGAGGAAGTGGTGGAGGCTGGTACAATTACATCATTTAAAAGGCACCAGGATGGGGACACGAATAGGAAGGGTTTAGAGGGATATGGGCCAAATGCTGGCAAATGGGACTAGATTAATATAGGATATCTGGTCGGTATGGAGGAGTTGGATTGAAGGTTCTGTTTCCGGGCTGTACCACTCATGACTCTAAGACTATGTAATTTATTCAAATTCTTAGTGTAACTGAAAGGCTCTTTATGTTTATAGTAACCTCCTTTGTCAGCCATTTAAATGGCTGTGCTAAATGAACCAGTGAGTGCCTCTTTGGATATAGTAGAGGAACAAATCTCATTTGAGAATGTTACACATTTGTCCACTAATATTCACACACTCAGATTGCAAGAATCAAGTGTCTTTCTTCAGTTTTATGGAAGAACAAACAGGGCACATCAAAGATAACAAAATGTGAGGCTGGATGAACACAGCAGGCCAAGCAGCATCTCAGGAGCACAAAAGCTGACGTTTCGGGCCTAGACCCTTCATCAGAAAAGGGGGATGGGGTGAGGGTTCTGAAATAAATAGGGAGAGAGGGGGAGGCAGACCGAGGATGGATAGAGGAGAAGATAGGTGGAGAGGAGAATATAGGTGGGGAGGGGATAGGTCAGTCAGGGGAGGACAGACAGGTCAACGAGGCGGGATGAGGTTAGTAGGTGGGAAATGGAGGTGCGGCTTGAGGTGGGAGGAGGGGATAGGTGAGAGGAGGAACAGGTTAGGGAGGCGGGGACGAGCTGGGCTGGTTTTGTGATACAGTGGCGGGAGGGGACGAGCTGGGCTGGTTTTGGGATTCAGTTGGGGGAGGGGACGAACTGGGCTGGTTTTGGGATGCGATAGGGGGAGGGGGACAGTTTGAAGCTTGTGAAGTCCACATTGATACCATTGGGCTGCAGGGTTCCCAAGTGGAATATAAGTTGCTGTTCCTGCAACCTTCGGGTGGCATCATTGTGGCACTGCAGGAGGCCCATGATGGACATGTCGTCTAAGGAATGGGAGGAGGAGTTAAAATGGTTCACGACTGGGAGGTGCAGTTGTTTATTGCGAACCGAGCAGAGGTGTTCTGCAAAGCAGTCCCCAAGCCTCCGCTTGGTTTCCCCAATGTAGAGGAAGCCACACCGGGTACAGTGGACACAGTATACTACATTGGCAGATGTGCAGGTGAACATCTGCTTAATATGGAAAGTCATCTTTGGGCCTGGGATGGGGGTGAGGGAGGAGGTGTGGGGGCAAGTGTAGCACTTCCTGCGGTTGCAGGGGAAGGTGCCGGGTGTGGTGGGGTTGGAGGGGAGCCTCCCCCTCTCTCCCTATTATTTCAGAAACCTCTCCCCATCCCCCTCTCTGATGAAGGGTCTAGGCCCTAAACGTCAGCTTTTGTGCTCCTGAGATGCTGCTTGGCCTGCTGTGTTCATCCAGCCCCACACTTTGTTATCTTGGGTTCTCCAGCATCTGCAGTTCACATTATCTCAGGGCATATCAAAAATTTAGTTCAGGAGATCTCGGCATTTCAGAGATCATTGGGACCAAGCAAACTCTCCCAGACAATCAGAAAGATGACACATTCAGTGATAGTAGGAACTGCAGGTGCTGGAGAGTTTGAGATAACAAGGTGAAGGGCTGGATGAACACAGCAGGCCAAGCAGCATCAGAGGAACAGTAGAGCTGACGTTTTGGGCCTAGACCCTTCTTCAGAAAACCTATTTTCTGAAAAAGGGTCCAGACCTGAAACGGCAGCTTTCCTGCTCCTCTCATGCTGCCTGGCCTGCCGTGTTCATCCAGCCCTACACCTTGTTATATTAGAAAGATGATACATGCAGCTTTCAGTCAAGGCTAAACAGGATAAGCATGCAGCAGGTCAGGGAATGGCGATGTTGGCAAGCCTTGAAACAAGTTAGATGTATTAAACTAAACTATTATTGTGCAATAATAATTCCCAGTTGTTCAAACTGGGCCCCACTCTACCTCCCCGCCCCAGGAAAATGACTGTGTTCACTAAGTGTGCTTCAAGTCCCACAATCATGTTTGGCAACCTGTTTGAGGGACATTCTCATAATTTAATGTTTTGATTATAGTTAAATTTCTACATTTTTCCCACTTACTAATAAAAATTACATGCACATCCTGCGTCTTGCTGGAACAAATTATTTCTAAATTGAATTTGACATGCAGGCCTGGTTCAGATGGCAGCCCTTGATAAGGGGAGTGGAGGTAGGCTCTCGGCCACAAACAGCACTGTCCAATGAGTCCCACACCCCCTACTTTTACCCTGTAGCCCAGGAAATTCTTTCCTTTCCAATTGTGAGTCCAATTCCTTTTGAAAGTTACCATTGAATCCACTTCATCTCATTTCAGTGAGTGCATTCTGGATTCTAACGAATCTCTTACATTTTCCTCAGCTCCCCCTGGCCGTCTTGCGAATTAGTACACCATTCAGGATTTTGAGCTTAATTATTTAATCATTCTTTGACACTCCCCTCAAGGCTTCACTTATACCTGGACGTTACTGAGATCGCTCAACTGTGATGACAAAGAAAAGGCCTCACCTTTGAAAATTGGTTTTAATCCAATGTGAACAGGAAGGATATGTGTCTCTATCTGGTCGTTGTGAGGTATTCAGAGTCTGGCAAGTCAGAAGAGGTTAGTTCCTGTCAGATTTGATGCTGAAACAGCACTTCTCTCAGAACTGCATACCAACAGTGTTCACTTCACAGTCTCATTCAGAACAGTACCGCCCTCGTTAAATTGCCCTTCTTTGGTTTGTGCATCACAGTGGTACGATCAAATGTGACCACGTTACACAAACCACCCACTGCAGCTGTCTTCCACCCGTTGCAAGTTAAATATTTGTGAGCATACTCGGTAGGTCAGTGCTCTGAGTGTTGCGACACAGAGCAGGGGGACATTGGGCCTGAGGTGAGTTAGTCAATCAAGGTGGGCATGTGGCCAGGGGGCAGCAGCAGCCTAACTGGCACAAGGGTGCATTTAGCGAATACGCTGTCGTCGGTGGTCCTTCCTTCAGCCTATCTGGCTGGTGAGATGTTGCCGAGTGCTCACAGCTCCAGCGTTAGGCAAAACAATCAGCAGAGTTCTGCTTTTTAATGCTGCGGACCAGGCCAGCATTTATTGCCCATCCCTAATGGGCCAATGTCAACCACATTGCTGCGCGTCTGAAATTACATGTAGGCCAGGCTGGGGAAGGATGGCAGATTTCCCTCCCTAAAGGGCATTAGTGAATCAGATGGGTTTCTATGACAATCAACAGTGTGATGTGGTTGCCATTAACCCTGCATTTAATTGAATGTAAATTTCACCACCTGTCTTGGTGGGATTCCAGAACATTAACCTGGGATTCTGGACAATTATTCCCATGATATTACTGCTGCAATACTGGCTAAGGATCAGTAACTTTCGTGTTTAAAGTAGTCAAAATGTGATATCTGGGGCACTTATAAAGAGAATAAAGTCACAAGATTCCACAGTATTGATCAATAAACTTAGCAACACAACATTGAACAGTAATATAAAGTTATAATGTATGTGCAACTTATTTCTAACACCCAGAATTAACATGTGGTTAGCATGGCTCGAGATTGTACTTGAAGGTCCCACAGTACACAGGAAACATAAATGCGAGCAAGACAGATCCCAAGGATTTCTTAGCAATTCCCTCCAGCAGTTAATTACACAATGCATCATCAAATTGCTTTAAATGTCAAAAGAGATTGCAATTCATCACCTGCTCTGATCTGGCCTTGAAACTCCCTTTTAAGAGTTAATCTGTCATGCTTCTGCTCCTGTTCTGGTAAGTCACCATTCCTGGGCTGCCATAACTGCACGCCAGTACTCATTCACAAGCGTGCCTCTAGCTCTTCACTGACAGCTATCTTCACCAGGCTACAACTGCCTTAAGGTTTTTCCCTGAGCTCTAATCTTGCTCAATTGTACACAGCAAATACTGCTTGTGGGCTTTTCTTCCACCACAATCAACTGTATTGATCTATTAGAGGCATTGGGGTTATTATGAGCCCTCTACCATTTGCAGTATATCCTGAGTCCTCATTCCATAGAGCTATTCAACAACCCAAGGACTTCCCTGAGCCCTTATTACCCAAAGCATGTGTACTTTAGCTAGCTTTAGCAATACAGTTAATGAGAATGCTACCTAACATGGAAGCTCTGTCCGTTTCCTTCTCCAACTGGCTGTAACCTTTGAATACGTTGAATTTTTTACTTTCAATTTGATATTATCTTTACTTTCCCAGACTGTTTATTCTCCTTCCTAGAGTCTTTCTTCCTCACTGGTATATGCCTATGCTTTGAGTCGCAAACTATTTTCTTTCATCCTGAACTGTTTTCTCTGCTGACCCCCTTTCCCACTCCACTTCAGCCAATTCTGCCTTAATTTCTTCATAGCTACCCTTATGTAAATTTGACACAGTTGTTTCTGGCTCAAGTTCCTCACTCTCAAACACCAAATTCTACCATTTTGTGGTCACTATCCTCTAAAGGATTTTTTTATTCTGAGGTTATTTGTCAAACCTGCCTCATTACACATTGTCAGATCCAAAATAGCCTGGTTGGATCCTCAATGATTTCAACCAACATGTCTAACTGAGCTGTGAAATTTTGTACAAATGTTACGGAAATTCTATGTTTCATCTTAACCAACTCAAACCAAAATTAAACTAAAATCTGTGAGAATGAATCATCAAATTAAAAGTCAGTCTCTCAATTCTAAAATGCATGAACATCCTAAGTACAGAGGGCCGTGGGAAAACTGAGATCTTGTGATCAATTAAACTAATTACCAAGCAACAGCATTCATGCACTTTCTGAAATGAAACAAAACAAGCTAACAACTGCAGAATCTGACATAACAAGGTGTACAGCAGGATGAATGCAGGAGGCCAAGCAACATCTTTGGAGCAGGAAGGCTGATGTTTCGGGCCTAGAGAAGGGTCAGCCCTCCTGTTCCTCTGATGCTGCTTGGCCTGCTGCATTTATCCAGATCTACACCTTGTTATTTCAGAGTCTCCGGCATCTGCAGTTCCTGCTACCTCTTGTCAGTGAAGCAAGCTTTGTGGGTGGCCCTCTCACTAATTTCTCGCTGGATCAAAAGACTGAGTGCAGATCAACACAACCAGGTTTCCCACGAACCCAGTCAATTACAATTTACTTTGTGGTTGCCTCTGATCCATTGAATTCAAAAATGTAGCGGTTCAATGCGGAACAGATCGAGGGCCAAGAAATGGTTGAGTTGAGTTTGAAAATATATTGTCATGAAATGGAAAACATTAATGTATTTGATCCTTCTTCAGCTTGTTGTGCGCACTATGTTGCAAGCCTTTCTCGTCAGATCATGCCATTTTAAATACAAGTAAATGTAATTGAGCAGAAGATGAACTTGTACTTAAGTAATGTTTTTTGTCCTTACTGTACCTTAAAATGGTGTTGGATTGTGGTGATGTAACATTTTTCATTGTATCTTCAGGATATGTGTGACAATAAATCATTCATTCATCATTCAAATGTGGCCTATGAGCATCAAATTCAGCTTAAAAAGATGGGTGTGCCATAGAATTGTTTGTCTCATTGAAATGTGCCTTGATTGGGAACTACTGTTCTGGGAAACTATTCTAAAAACATTATGAATTCTTCCTCATGGCAACCTTTGCCAATTTGATTTTCCCAATTTACATGAAGATTAACGTTGCCCAAGATTGATGTATGGCTTGTTTATATGTCCTCAGTATCTTCTGATTTATTCTCTGAGCTGCAGAATGGCTTTGATATGGAGACTATAGACCACTCCCCTCGGTGTTATCTTTCCTGTACTATTTCTTAGATTAGATTAGATTCCCTACAGTGTGGAAACAGGCCCTTCAGCCCAACAAGTCCACATCGCCCTTTGAAGCATCCCACCCAGACCCATTCCCTATAACCCAGACACCCCTGAACACTACAGGCAATTTAGCAAAGCCGATCCACCTAGCCTGCACATCTTTGGACTGTGGGAGGAAACCGGAGCACCCGGAGGAAACCCGCGCAGACACGGGGAGAATGTGCAAACTCCACACAGACAGTCGCCTGAGGCTGGAATCGAACCTGGGTCCCTGGTGCTGTGAGGCTGCAGTGCTAACCATTGAGCTGCCGTGCCGCCCCTTAACTCCACCCATTTTGGTTCCACATCTTCAGATCCAAGATAGTCTCTTGTTTTCATACTATTCATCCCTTCCTAACCAAACTAGCTGCCAACTTTACCCTCCTGTCTGACCTTTCAAAAAGTTACTTACCCCTAGATGTTTAGTTCACAGACTTGATCTCCTTGTAGCTGTGTCTCTGTACTTGCTATAGAGATCATATCCATTAACTTCTACTTGTGCCATTAATTTGTTCTTGTTCTGAATGCTATGTGCATTTAAGTAAACCGCCATTGATTTTGCTTCTTTACAATGTTTTCCCCTCTTCAACCCCATTTGCTGTTGTTTTACACTCTTGTTCCTTCCTGTCCCATTCTGGGAATCATTATTAAAATAGTTTCCCTACCATGCTCCCGTATCCTTGTACTTTGTAAATCTATGTAATCCCCTCCTGAATTCTACACCACCACCCCCCACCCCCCACCCCCACCGCCCGCTCATTATTTTAAGGCTGACTCCATGGAGCTAGCTATTCAATTTCCCAGGATACAGGTCCCAACGCAGTTCAATTCAAGCTTGTCACACTGGAATGGCTCCCTCAACCCCAGTATTGGCACCAGGGGCCCAGGAATGGAAACCCATTCCTCTCACACCAATCTTTATGCCACTCATTTAACTTTATTTCCTCTCTGCCAGTTTGCCCGTGGCTGGGATCTTAATCCTGAGATGGTTATATTGGAGACTCTACTTTTTGGTTAAGCTGTTGACTGTTTAAATTCTTTCAGCAGGACATCCTTTATAGTCTTGTCAGTGTCAAAGTGAAGCTGCAACATAGTATCCAACCTGCAGTCTCTATCATTTTTCAATTGTTATTAATTAAATCGCTAACCCATATCTTCATACCTGAAAATTCCTCACTTTGTTCTATATCTTTTTCATTTTTAAGGCTCAGTGTGAATAACAACATCTGGAACCCCCACCCCACTCCAAGTTCTTCTTCATTCTTGAAGAAATGTTCTTAACCCTGGCACCAGGCAGACAACACAGTCTTGGGGGCTCCTGCTCACGGCTGCAGGAAACGGTATCTGTCCCCCTAAATAAACTGGCCCCCATCACTACATTCCTATAGACTCTAGAGAGTCATAGAGTGGTACAGCATCGAAACAGACCCTTTGGTCCAACTCATCCGTGCCGATCAAGTTTCCCCACCCAAACTAGCCCCACTTGCCTACATTTAGCCGACACCCCTCCAATACTTTCCCATTCTTGTACCTGTCCAAATGTCTTTCAAATGTTGTAGCTGTGCCTGCATCTACCACTTTGTCTGGCAATTAATGACAATATGCACTAATCTCTTTAGTGGAGAAGTTATGTTCTGTTTGAGGAATACAATCGCGTCTCACTTGTGTGAATTAGAAATTTACAGATTTCCAAACACAACAGTTCTGCCATTTTCTATGGTTTCATCTACATAAGACCATAAATTCATTCAGCCCCATCAAGTCTGCTCCACCTTTCAATGAGCTGGTTGATTTGCCTGATAATCCTCAACCTTACTTTCCTTTGTCCAGTACTGCACAATTGAAAGATTCTGCCACCGACATATTCATCGTCCTTTCCCCACTCAAATAGCTCCCTGTGCCGCAGCATCATAGTTAGGTCACTCATCCTCCCTTGAACTCCTTATCTTGTCCACGCAGCTCACAACAACCTCATAACTGCAGGGGCACATACTTCTGAAAAGTCACCCCTCAGGCCCCCGTGCCTGCCTCACCTACAAACTTACCCTGTTGTCCTTGAGCATAGTTTGAATTACCTCACCAAAGAGGTGTGACCACTTTCAGAAGCAAAGTGTCCAGGTAATTATCCCCCTCCCTCTCTACAGCTAAAATTTCACTCTTAAACTCAGACCTAAAGTTTCTGGAACTGCAAACATTTTCTATAGGTTGGTCACTGTGGGTCACCTTGACATCTGGCTGCTTGCACCGACTGAATCTACAACATGGTGTCCAACCTGCAATATCTATCTTATTTCAATTGCTATTAATCAAGTCAATCTACTATCCCCTTTCTTCGCACTTGAAAAATCCCACTCTCTGCACTTTATCCTATTTTTCTTCAATCTTAAGGCCGAAGCATCAATCATTTTGCTAGCAAGCTGTTTATAACATAAGGGACAAAAAAAAAAGGACTAGAGACCTGAAGACAAACTGAAGGCCTTAATACCACTTCAGAGACTAGAAATATTCACCAGTCAGCTGCTTTGCTTCAGCAAAATCAACAAAATACTTCTTCTTCCACTTAACTTCTTGAGACCTCTCCAGTAGTCTGCAGTAAGTTTCACTGTAGTGCTCAGTCACACTAAGTTGGCTGCTTTTATATGCTCCCAAGACAAAAGACCAGGCTGAGTCAGTAATTGGGGATTAAATTTCACCTAATTCTAAATTAAGCTGCTCTTTCAATGCACCCCTTGAAAATAATCCTCCTCAAAGTTGCAGCTACAGAATTTTCAACTACAGGTTTCATCTTAAGGCTGGCCATGCATTACAATCAAAAATTTGATTTCCTCAAGTTGAAGATTTAGATATTTTCTTCATCAGCAAATGCATGTACTCAATCTAAGGCTGAACAGTTAGTGAACAAATGGCTTAATTCCAATGAAGGTGAGAAAGTGGCAGGTTTTCCTTGACGTCATCAGGCCTCATTAATTGACTCATGAGGGCAGCCCCAGAGTTTGATGGAGTCACAGGGCCTAGAGCAATCGTAGACTCTGACTGAGGTTCTGACACTGCACTATTGCACAGACCGTCTAGTTATCCTGACATACAGTAATGGAGCGCATGAACGCCTCTCCAACTTGCGAATTGCAGCAGCAGCTGGTCATGAATGAACATGTTGGTATCGCAGCTCCAAGTGTTACAGAACATCTATCGATCATTCATTGACAACCACACACATCTTTTCCAAAATGCTAACACAAACTCACAATTTGTAACTCTCTTGTTTTTAATTTTGCCATTTAGCTTTCATCCTGTGCACATCACACTGTCTGTTTATAAATCCACATTTTTTTGGCTGTCTTTAACACCATGTTTTCAGACAATGGAAAATCTGCTTTTCTGTCCTTCCTAACACTCCTTTGCCCCTTGCCCCATCCTAAAGTTGCTGGTTTCATCTCAGCTGCAGATGTACTGGTGCAACGGCCTTCCCTCTAATTCTGCAAATGCTTGGTGTTCGTC
Organism: Stegostoma tigrinum; assembly: GCF_030684315.1. NCBI lineage: Eukaryota > Metazoa > Chordata > Chondrichthyes > Orectolobiformes > Stegostomatidae > Stegostoma > Stegostoma tigrinum. Next base: position 39,144,248 of record NC_081379.1, read on the forward strand.
CAATCCACATTAAGCTTTTCAGCTATGAGGTGCGGCACAGGTACGCATATTCCTTCCAGCACCCAATGTCTTCTCATACAATTTTTCTGGAAAAAGCTGCTATTTGATGAGCTGGTGCAGACAGATTCTATTATCACCCCCTTCTCCTGGGGCACACCATCTTAAAACTACCCCATGTGTCCCCATGCCTGCCTCATTTACAATCTTACCCTCTTGTCTTTGAGCATAGTTTGAATTACCTCATCAAAGAGGTGTGACCACTTTCAGAAGAAGCATAGTGCCCAGGTAATTTTCCCCCTTGTTCTCTGAAGCTCAAACACTGCTCGTTCTACGTGATAGAAGTTAAAGGGCTAATTTACCGCTCGTGTATTTGTCTTCCGCACAGAATTGCACTTGTCAATTGTATTATAAACTAGAAAGAGTGCAGAAAAGATTTCCTAGTGGACTAGAAGGTTTGAGTTATAGGGAGAGGGTGGATAGACTGGAGTCAGAGATAATGGGAACTGCAGATGCTGGAGAATCCGAGATAACAAAGCGTGAGGCTGGATGAACACAGCAGGCCAAGCAGCATCTCAGGAGCACAAAAGCTAGATAGACTGGGACTGTTTTCCCTGGAGTGTAGGAGACTGAATGGTGACCTTACATAGGTGGAAACAAGATCATGAGAGGCAGAGATAAGGCAGATAGCCAACAGCTTTTCCCCACAGTGGGGAAGTCTAAAACTAGAGGGCATAGGTTTATGGTGAGAGGGGAGATATACTAAAGGGTCCAGAGGGGCAATTTATTCACACAGAGGGTGGTGAGTGTCAGGAACGGGTTGGTAGAGGTCGTGGTGGAAGTGAGTACAATTTTGTCATATCAGGAACATTGGGACAGGCCCATGACGGGATCGGTATGCTGATATAGCCACCGGTGACCATATTCTCATGAATGAATAATTTAAAATCATATCCTCTTCAAACTCTTGTACGACTTCAACAATATCACCATCAATACAAACAAGGGAGACCTTTACAAAACCATCTTCAATGTTGCAACTCCCAACAGCCAAAGGAACTTTTAATCTCAAGAACTCTGCTGTCTGTGTGAATGGGTATAAAGTCCTGTTTGCTTTTATTCCTTCCAAAAGGTTTTTGCTGGCGGAAGTGTCGGAGGATGATGCGTTGTATCCGGAGGTTAGTGGGGTGGTATGTGAGGACGAGGGGGATTCTCTTTTTAATAAGTAATGTGTTGTAGCGTCATGGGCGGAAGATGGAGTAGAGATCAAGATTTGGGGTGGCACGGTGGCTCAGTGGTTAGCACTGCAGCCTCACAGCACCAGGGACCCGGGTTCAATTCCGGCCTCAGGTGTCTGCCTGTATGCAGTTTACACATTCTCCCCGTGTCAGTGTGGGTTTCCTCCGGGTGCTCTGGTTTCCTCCCACAGTCCAAAGATGTGCAGGCTAGGTGGATTGGCCATGCTAAATTGCCCATAGTGTTCAGGATGTGTAGCTTAGGTGGGTTATAGGGGGATGGGTCTGGGTGGGATGCACTGAGGTTCGGTGTGGACTTGTTGGTCTGTTTCCCCACTGTAGGGATTCTAATTCTAATTCTTAACTCTTAAAAACCATAAGACCTAGGCAGAAGTAGGCCATTCCGTCCATCGAGTCAGTCCCCCAATTCAATGAGGTCATGGCTGATCTGATAATCCTGCCTTTTCCCCCATATTTCCTGATTCCTTTGTGGTTTAAAAATCGCACTATATCAGCCTTGAATATACTTGACGACCCGGCCTCAAACCCTCTGCAGTAAAGAATTTCACAGATTCATCACTCCCTGACAGAAAGGATTCCTCTGGCTTGAACACACAGGAATTCATTCTGTGAGCGACAACAAAACGACAATGCCTCATTTCCCCATTCTTGAACTTTTACAATGTTTCTGCTTGGTCTGCAACATGTGATAGCCGCTGGGGAAAGTCTAATATTTGGGTGGGGGGATAGTAATTAACTGGAGGTGGAGAGGGAGTCTGGAGAGTGAGACAGGACTGTTAGCCAAGTAACATAGTGGTTTGTTGAAGTGGCAGGCAACCAGGAGATCAGGGTCATTTTTGCAGACGGAACATGGGTATTCTGCAAAGTGGGAGGCACTGATGTGTCAAATCTGCATTACCCCAACAACCGTTTATCCTGTCGCTCAGCGTCAGGGTGAGATGCTCTTCGGAGGGGCGGTGTGTATTTTTTGGGCCAAATGACCTGTTTCCACACTGTAGGGATTCTATGATTCAACCACAGAAAGCCAAAGGTGTGCATGCGTTTCCAGAATTATGGTTCTAGATAGAGTAAGTGCAAGGTTACAGGACACATATCCTTGCTGACCCACACATTACTAAGAGTGCAAACTGTAACAGTAAAACACTCAGCCAAAGTTCATTCCTGCACACGGAGCATGGTGAGGTAGGGAACTCTCAATATGTATTTGGTTAAGGTGGGAGCCTGGTCCATTATGGCTAAGCTGGGTGATCAGATCGGTCCATTTAGCAACTGACAATGCTGCAGCTCCATTTCCTGGTGATTGAGTGGGTGGGCCATTCAGCCCGGCCAAAACTGCTCCCGCCTTCCCAGCCCAGTCCTTGTATTAGTCTCTCTGAATGGCAAATATCCCAGCGATGTTCTCGTTTCCTGCCAGTTCATTTTCACAGCACCAGCTGTTATTCTTACATCTTGGAACCCCGGCTGAGAAAGAGATGAAAATCTCACACGTCTTATTGCAGCGCTCCATCTTTAATACTTTAACTCAAATTGACAGATGCCCTGTTTTACTGAAACTAGAAAGCTTTCATGTTATGCCATTGATGTGGTCTTCGCACATTTAAATTGAAATTGAACTCCGCACGTTCAACAAATAATTGACAGAAGCAGTGGGAAGCATCTTTTCTCATTTGCTGTCGATTTGTGGGTGAAGTCATGCTGTTGCCATGACAGCATTTGGAGTTACCCAAGTAATGTGCGACTGGTCATGTGGTCGGACTCACTGAGGGGTATTATCAAAATCATTGAACTTTTACAACAACCCAGCTCGTGTCAGGCGCAAACTCTCAATTTAACTAGCTCATTGGATTCAAGTGGCATGGTGGCTCAGTGGTTCGCACTGCTGCCTCACAGCACCAGGGACCCAGGCTCAATTCCACCCTCGGGTGACTGTCTGTGTGGAGTTTGCACATTCTCCCCACGTCTGCGTGGGTTTTCTCCCAAAGTCCAAAAATGTGCAGGTTAGGGTGGATTGGCCACGCTAAATTGCCCATAGTGTTCAGGGAGGTATAGATTAGGGGGATGGGTCTGGGTGGGATGCTCCGAGGTTCAGTGTGGACTTGTTGGGCCGAAGGGCCTGTTTCCACACTGTAGGGATTCTATATCTACGGTTATAATTTGGCAAGGGGATGGAGGATGTGGACTCACGACTTCTGCTTTTGTGGTCTGCTCTGACAGTCATTGCAGCATGACATTCTATATCCAAAGGTTTGAGAGAATATGTGGCTTTAATTGGTTAAACTCCTAACTGCAACCAACTCCCTTCATACTCAAGGGGGAGATCCTTAAACACAGGCCTTCAAAAGCCTGGGCCTAACCTTGGTAACCAGAGTGTTGCTCTGTAGTGTTTAACCTCACAGCCCATATGCTGCTTGGCCTGAGATAATGGGAACTGCAGATGCTGGAGAATCCAAGATAACAAAGTGTGGAGCTGGATGAACACAGCAGGCCAAGCAGCATCTTAGGAGCACAAAAGCTGACGTTTTGGGCCTAGACCCTTCATCAGGGAGGGGGGAGGGGGAGAGGGAACTGGAATAAATAGGGAGAGAGGGGGAGGCGGATCGAAGATGGATACCTACCTGCAGTCATCTTTACAGGCTCCATCCCCGCCTCTCTGACCTGTCTGTCTTCTCTCCACCTATCTTCACCTCTATCCATTTTCAATCCGCCTCCCCCTCTCTCCCTATTTATTTCAGAACCCACTCCCCATCCCCCATTTCTGATGAAAGGTCTAGGCCCGAGAGGTCAGCTTTTACGCTCCTAAGATGCTGCTGTGTTCATCCAGCCCCACACTTTGTTATCTCTTACTGCAAAATTGCTGAGTTATCATAGAATCAAAAAGGTACGGTTTGGTTCTGGCACAGAGCAGGCAATTCAGCCTGTCATGTTTGTGCAAGCTCACTGTAACAGCATCTACTCCCACATCCTCCCTTTGTCCCTGCAGTCCAGCAGATTCCAGATGCTAACCACTCACTACCACTTGTTACAATTGTCCTAGTCACACAGCCATTGCTTCTTTTGCCAAAGCCTTATGCCCTGGTTCTCAATCACTCCACCCAACAGGAACAATTTCTCTTTGCTTGTTTGTACAGTTCCCTCAACATTAAATTAAATCTCCCCTCCATCTTCTCCAAAGGGGAAAAGTCCCAATGTCTCCACAAAATGGAAGTTCTTCACCTCTGCAACCATTCTTGTGAATATTTTCTGCACTCTCTCTGGTGCCTTCATGCCCTACATAAAGGGTGGCATCCAAAGATTGCCAAAAGTGGCTGTCAGATACAGCCTTTACCCAGGCAGCATGTCAGCCCAGTGGTTAGCACTATCACCTCACAGCGCCAAGGGCCTGGGTTCGATTCCACCTTCGGAAGACTGTCGGTGGAAGGTGCTATCTGAGGATCTTTGGTGAATTTCTGCAGTGCATCTTGTAGATAGTACACACTGCTGCTACTGAGTGTCGGTGGTGGAGGGAGTGGATGCTTGTGGATGTAATGCCAGTCAAATGTGCTGCATTGTCCTGGTGGTGTCAAGTTTCCTGAGCATTGTTGGAGCTGCACCCATCCAGGCAAGTGGGGAGTATTCCATCACGCTCCTGATTTGTGCCTTGCGGATGGGGGACAGGCTCTGGGGAGTCAGGAGGCCATAAAGACCAAATTAATTCACTTTCTGTATTTTTGATGCGGATGAAAATAAACAAAACCAACTGATTTAAAACGAAGGGCCCGTGGAACGAATTGCACTTCAGGAACACGTGACTGAACCTCAATATGTGTGGTTTTTACATTGCTCGGGAATCGCGAATGGTGCTGAACATTGTGCAATCATGAGCGAACATCCCCACGTCTGGCCTTATGATGGAGGGAAGGTCATTGATGAAACAGCTGAAGATGGTTGGGCCTAGGACACTACCCTGAGGAACTCCTGCAAGAATTGTCCTGGAACTGAGCAGGTTGACATCCAACAACCATGACCATCCCCCTTTGTACTAGGTGTGACTCTGACCAGACAAAAGTTTTCCCCTGATTCCTATTGATTCTGGCTTTGCTAGGACTCGTTGATGCCACACTTGGCCAAATATGGACTTGATGTCAGGGGCATTCAGTCCACATCACCTCTCGTTGACCTGCAATTGGAAGTCTCATATTTTTGGATGATATCTGGGAACAATTTTCCCAATGATTTTATTATGGAATGCATCAGTGAATTTATTTAAGTGCATGGCCCCCTTATTCTTTATCGTTTGCATGGCCACACACACACACACACACACACACACACACACACACACACACACACACACACACACACGCACACACGCACACACGCACACACACACACACACACACACACACACACACACACACACACACACACACAGAGTCAGCTTTTTCAACCACGAACAGCCTCCAGTCAAGCAGTATAAATTGTTGTTCCCTTTGCGATTTGGTATTCTTGCAATTCTGTCCTGATGAGTGCAAGACTAGAAGCATACACAGCATTTTTCTTTTCCTCATCAACCTGCAGGTCCTGTTATCCCAAGCCACTACTGCCTGCAGCCTCTGCAGATTGAAGGAAACAATGCCTGGGAGCCTCACTGTTTCAAAGAGAATGTGGGAGCGAGGAAGGAGCCCATTGTCACAATGTCTGTGCTTCTTGTTTCTGAGAGTCAGTATTCAATCTGCTTCCATCACTGAGTATTTCAGATCATAACAACTCACTGCACAAAAATAAACTCTCCTCATCTTTTGCCAGTTATCTTACATTTGGAAGAAAGAAAAGCCAGCTGGCTTACCACGCCTGTTCCTTGCAGCATGCCATAAACAATGTACAATGTTCTCTCAAACTAGTCAGAAAGCAGAGGGGTGCTGAACCAACTTATTTAAAGGGGCATTGTCTGCATAAAATATGGTTGACAACATCTTCGAGGACGATCACAAATGTTTAACAGGGTGACGTAAGTGTGAAAGCAACATAATTCATGCGAGTCCCCTCTAGCCCCAATGCGGAGGAATGAAGAGGTTTGTTGGTTACTTTACTGTTGGTAAATGTACTGAGCTCAGGTGTTGCCTCGGCTCAGTGTTACGTTATTGTTGAAGGCCCAGGGCCTACGGTCCCGAGAGTTAATGTTTAAATCCATCAGAACATCTGTTCGCAATTTATTTACTTCCAGGCAAGACCCAGTGAATGTGTTTTGTTCACAGCCTGCCCACAAAGAGAATGTCTTCATCTGCATCAATGCTAAATACCATCTGGGCCTTCCAAAGCATCGTTCTCACTTCCAACTGCTCTCACAGCAGATCCCGTAATCAGATCACTTCGATGCCGGCGGGCCAGGAATCACTTTGGCTTTGTCCTTTCGGCACTGATCCTTATTTTGCTAGGCATGTGCGACATTAAATGAGGCCCCACCCCCGCCAGATCCCACTCCGTGGTAATTTCCTTTCATGGGATGTGGGGCGTGTCTGCCACATTGTTGTCCATCCCTAATTGCCCTTGAGTGGCTTATGAGGGCAGTTAACAACTGAACATTGCTGTGGATCTGGAGTCACAAGTAGGTCAGACCAGGTAAGGATGTTGGGTTTTCTTCCCTAAAGGACATTAGTGAACCTGGTGGTTTATTTTAATAACAATCAAACAGTGATACCCACAGTCACCATTGTCGAGGCCCAGCTT